>NC_041216.1:3433479-3448971 GCF_002837175.3 Physeter macrocephalus
ATGCGGGCCTCCCTCTGCTGTGGCCTCTCCCGTTGCGGAGCACAGGCTCCGGACGCGCAGGCTCAGCGGCCATGGCTCACGGGCCCAGCCGCTCCGCGGCATGCGGGATCCTCCCAGACCGGGGCGCGAACCCGGTTCCCCTGCATCGGCAGGCGGACGCGCAACCACTGCGCCACCAGGGAAGCCCATGTAACTTACAGTTTTGACTGTCCTTATTATCACATCGATTGTAGAGGATTTCTCTTCCACGTAGATTCTACTAAAGGTTAATATTTCCTTTCTGACTGAAGTCTATATCACACTTGTTAATATCAATTTTTCTCTTGTGTAAAGAGAGAAAATTCTCAGATGAATGTGAAGTGTTGAAGCCTGAGAGGAGCCTTACCACACTTATCATATTTATAGGGTCTCTCTCCCCGTGAGCTCTCTTATGAATGCCAAGTTTCACACAGAAAAATTCTTACCACACGTACCACACTGATATATTCCTCTCCCGAATGGGAATGGGGTGTATAATTGAGAAGAGTGGAGCACCTGGTGAAGCCCTTACTGTGCTCTTCATGTGGATCTGGTTTCTCTCCCATGTGGACTCTGATGATCTCTAAGATCAGCAGCTCTGTAATAACTCTCACCACCTTTACCTCCTTTATAGGGTTTCTCTCCTGCATAGATGCTTTCATGATTGCAAATGTTTTTGTACTGGCTGATACCCTCAACCCACTCAGCACATTTGCAAGGCCCTTCTGCTGTGTGAACTCCAAGATTGTTAGAAGATTTTATTTTAGCTCATCTAAAAAAGGTGTGTGCCGGACTTCCCTGGTGGCACAGTGGTTGAGAACCTGCCTGTCAATGCAGGGGACATGGGTTTGGGCCCTGGTACAGGAAGATCCCACGTGCTGCGGAGCAACTAAACCCATGCACCACAACTATTGAGCCCACGCGCCACAACTACAGAAGCCCGTGCGCCTAGAGCCCGTGCTCCACAACAAGAGAGGCCACTGCAATGAGAAGCCCGCGCACCACAACGTAGAGTAGCCCCCGCTTGCTGCAACTAGAGAAAGCCCATGTGCAGCAAGCAATGAAGACTCAATGCAGCCAAAAATAAATAAATAAATATGAATCTCATATAAACAAACAAACAAACAAACAACTAAATAAATAAAAGGGTGTGTGGTAGGAAGCTTCTGATATGGCTCCCATGATATTCATGCCTCCATGTAATCACAGCCTTGGATAATTCCTTCCTCTTGAGTTCAGGCTGGACCGAACAACTTGCTTCTAACAGATAGAATGAGAAAAACTAACAATATTAATTTCCCTTTCATTTTCTTAAACTGAAATGATATGGTAATGGTGATGGGGATGCTACTTCTGTGATCAGGTTACAAATGACTGTGACTCTGTCTTGCTGGTCATCTTTCTGGCTCTTCTTGCATGTTTGCCTTGATGGAGAGAGCTACTTGGCAAGGGACTAAGGGCAGTCTGCAGCCGACAGCCAGTAAGGAACTGAGGCACACAATCGAACAGCCTCAAGTAACTGAGTCCTGCTAATAACCATGCTTGGAAGTGGATCCTTCCCCTGTTGAACCTTCATTTGGGACTGCTGCCCCAGCCAACACCTTGACTGAAGCCTTGTGAGAGACTGAAACAGATGACCCAGTGAAGCTCTGCCTGGACCCCTGACCCACAGAAACTGAGTTAATAAATGTATGTTGTCTTAAGCCACTAAGTTTTGGGGTAATTTGTCACAGAGCAATAGATAAATAATACAGTGTGTAGTGATGTCTCATTGTGGGTTTTATTTATTTATTATTTATTTATTTATTTTTGGCTGTGTCAGGTCTTAGTTGCAGCACATGGGATCTTTCGTTGCAGTGCGTGGGCTTCTCTCTAGTTGTGCCGCTTGGGCTCCAGAGCTTGCAGGCTCAGTAGTTGTGGCGCACAGGCTTAGTTGCCCCCTGGCATGTGGGATCTTAGTTCCCCAACCAGGGATTGAACCGCGTCCCCTGCACCGGAAGGCGGATTCTTAACCACTGGACCACCAGGGAAGTCCCTCTCAGTGTGGTTTTAATTTGCATTTCCCTAATGACTAATAATGTCGAGGATCTTTTCAGGTGCTTATTTACCATCTGTGTACCTTCTCTGGTGGACTATCATTCATATATTTTTTTAAAATCGGGTTGTTTGCTTTCTTATTGTTGAATTTTGAGAGATTTTTAAAAGATATAGTCTGGCATATTCCTTTGTCATACAAGTGTTTTCTCCTAGTCTGTGGTTTGCCTTTTTATTCCCTTAACAGTGTCCTTCACAGAGCATAAGTTTTAAATTCCCATGAAATCAATTTTTTTCTTTCATGGATTGTGCTTTTGCTATCTTATCTAAGAACTCTGCTTAACTAGAAGTCATGAACATTTTCTCTTATGTTTTCTTCTAAGAGTTCTTTAATCTTATGTTTTACATTTAGATCTCTGATCCATTTTTTTGAAAAACAGCTTTATTAAGGTATAATTCACATACCATACAATTCATCCATTTAATGTGTAAATTAAATGTTTTTCAGTATATTCAGAGTTGTGCAACCATCACCACACCTAATTTTAGGACATTTTTATCCACCCCCCCCGCAAAAAAAACCCACACCCATTAGCAATAAATCCCCTTTTCCACTTTCTACCTTTAGTCTCGAGCAACCATTAATCTACATTCCATCTCTTCAATCTTGCTTATTTTAAGCATTTTATATAACTTGAATCATACAATATGTGATATTTTGTGACTTCTTTCACTTAGCATATTTTCAAGGTCCATCCATGTTGTAACATGCATCGGTACTTCATTTCTTATTATAGCTGAATAATAGTCCACTGTATGAATATACTATATTTTATTTACCCATTCACCAGTTGATGGACATTTAACTGTTTCAGCTTTTTAGTTATTATGAACACTGCTGCTATGAACATTTGTGCACACATTTTTGTGTGGACAAATGTTTTCATTTCTCTTGGGTGTACCCAGGAGTAGAACTGCTGGGTCTTTTGGCAACTCTATGTTTAACTTTTTGGGGAACTGCCAAATTGTTTTCCAAAGTGGTTGCACCATTTTACAATTCCATCAGTAATATATGACAGTTCCAGCCATCACTGCTTGTTACCGTCTTTTTGATTAGTGACATGCTAGTGAATGTGAAGTGGTGTCTCACTGTGGTCTAGCTACAATCCATTTTGAGTTAATTTTTTACAGTATAAATTGTAGATCAAGGTTCATATTTTTGCATATAGACGTCCAGTTCTAGCACCATTCATTGAAGACTTTCCTTTCTCTACTGAATTGCTATTGCACCTTGGTCAAAAATCAGTTCATCATATTTGTGAGTCTATTTCTGGGATTTCTATTCTGTCTCATTATTCTATGTTATCCTTTTGCCCAGATTACACTGCCTGGGCAAATCTGACTGCTGTAGATTTATAGTATGTCTTAAAATCAGGTATGAGTCCTCCAGACTTTGTTCTTCTTTTTCAAAATTGTCTTGTCTAGTCTAGTTCCTTAACCTTTCTATATAAATTTTTGTTTGGGATTGCATTAAATCTATAGGTCAATTTGGGCAGAACTGCCATCTTTACTATTTTGAGTCTTCTAACCCATATGCATATGTCTCTTCACTTTAGTTCTTTTTTCACCTCTTTCCTTAGCACATAAAACCTCACGTAATTTGTTATATTTATACTTAAGCATTTCTTTCTCCTTTGGAACTAATGCAAATGGTACTGTTTTTTAAATTTGTGTTTCCAGTTGTTCATTGCTAATATATAGAAATACAACGGATTTCTGTATATTGATCTTGTATCCTGCAACCTTGCTAAACTTTTTAGTTCTAAGAGCCTTTTAATAGATTCTTTGGGATATATTACGTAGACAATCATCATATCATCTGTGAATAGTTTTACTTCTTCCTTTTCAACTAGAATGCCTTTAGTTTTCTCCAGACTTATTGCATTTGCTAAGACTTCCACAGCAATATTCAATAGGAGTAATGACAGTAGACATTCTTGCATTAATTTCCAGTCTTAGGAGGAAAGCATTCCATCTTTCACCATTAAGTATGATGTTAGCTGTAGTTTTATTGCAGATGACCTTCATCAGACTGAAGAAGTTCCCTTCTATTCCTAGTTTGCTGAATTTTAATTATGAATGAATGTTAAGTTTTTAAAGTGCTTTTTCTGGACCTATTTATATGATCATGTAGTTTTTCTTAAATCTGTTAATGTGGAGAATTACATTGATTTTCAAGTGTTGAATCAGTCTTGTATTCCTGGAATGAACACCATTTGGTTATCTTTTTTATATATTGAATTTCACTTGCTAATATTTTGTTGAGGAAGTTTTGCTTCTATGTACGGAGGGCAGGGATATTGGTTTGTAGTTTTCTTGGATCTTTGTCTCGTTTTGATATGAGATTACTGCTGGCATTACTAAAATGAGCTAGGAAGTATTACCTCTTTATCTTCTGGAAGAGATTGTGAACAATTGTTGTTGTTTCTTCCTTAAATGTTTAGTAGAATTCACCAGTGAAATCATCTGGGCCTAGGGTTTTCTTTTTTGGAAGCCATGAATTAGATTTAATAGGTATAGGACTATCCACTTTATTTCTCCTTGAATGAGTTTTGGTAATTTGTGTCTTTCAAGAAATTGGTCCATTTCATTTAAGTTGCTGCATATATGTGCATAGAGTTGTTCATGGTATTTCCTTATTATACTTTTAATATTTGTAGGGAGACTAGTGATGTCCCCTCCTTCATTCTTTATGTCAGGACTTCGTGTCTTCCCTTTTTTTTTTTTTTTTTTTTTGCGGTACACGGGCCTCTCACTGTTGTGGCCTCTCCCGTTGTGGAGCACAGGCTCCGGACGCGCAGGCTCAGTGGCCATGGCTCATGGGCCCAGCCGTTCCGCGGCATGTGGGATCTTCCCGGACTGGGGCACAAACCTGTGTCCCCTGCATCGGCAGGCGGACTCTCAACCACTGTGCCACCAGGGAAGCCCTGTGTCTTCCCTCTTTTTATCTTGGTCAGTCTGGCTAGATATTTATCAACTTTACTGATTTTTTTTTTTTTAAGAATCAGCTTTTGGTTTCATTGATTTTCTCTATTTTTCTGTTTTCGATTTTATTAATTTCTGCTCTTATCTTTATTATCCCCTTCTGCTTGCTTTGAGTTTATTTTGCTCTTCTTTTTCTAGGTTATTTAGTGAATTACCCGCTTTGAAGACTCCAGAACCATAGTAACAAATCCTGATTAAAATAGGCCAAAAAAAAAAAAAGGAAATCAGACAAATCTATAGATGGAAAAATTACATATAAAACATTTTATTAAGATAATTAATCATAAAATAATTAATAGAGAAACCAATATTATAATATCAATAAATGCCAAAATGACATTGGATCTCATTCAGCATTATTTTAAAAATAGGTAGAATGTTCAAATCAAAACTACATTAAGGGGCTTCCCTGGTTGCACAGTGGTTAAGAATCCACCTGTCAATGCAGGGAACACAGATTCAAGCCCTGGTCTGGGAAGATCCCACATGCCGCGGAACAACTAAACACATGTGCCACAACTACTGAGCCCACGTGCCACAACTACCAAAGCCTGCGCACCTACAGCCCGTGCTCTGCAACAAGAGAAGCCACCACAATAAGAAGCCCGTGCACCACAATGAAGAGTAGCCTCCGCTCGTTGCAACTAGAGAAAGCCCACATGCAGCAACGAAGGCCCAATGCAGCCAAAAATAAATAAATAAATAAATAAAACTACATTAAGAATACAAAAAGGAAAAAAGTACAGAAAATCCTCACTCTCACTCCTGTCCCCCCAATTATTTTATTAGTCCCTTGTTTATCCTTCCAGTGTGACATTATGCAAATATAAGCAAATATGGATATATATTCTCATTCTCCTTACATAAAATTCATTATATATATTTCTATAAAATATATATTTATATACACATACACACATTGTTCTTCACCTTGCATTTTTCATTTAATAATATATCTTCGAGGCATTTCCATTTGAACAAGGAAATTTTCCTTACTTTTTATTACAGCTGTATACCATTCCACTGTGTGGATATAGTTTATTAAACCAGCTCTCTGTTGGTGGACATTTGTGTTGTTTTCTATTTTTTACTATTGGAAACAATGCCAAATATTTGCAAAGCACATGTACAAGTGTATCTGTGGGATAGAGTCTCTGAAATAGAATATCTGGATCAAAAGGCAAATGTATCTACAGTGTAGGTAGATATTGTCAAATTCTTCTCCATAGGAGTTGTTCTATTTTGCAAGCACCATGGCAATGTAGGAAAATGCCTCCTTCTGTATGCCTCATTAACAACAGTTTTTTTTTAATTTTCAATTTTTTGCTAATCCCATAGGTGAAAAATGATATCTCAGCATGGTTCTGATGTGCATTTCTCATATTATGAGAAAAGTCTGTCATCCTTCCATACATTTAAGGGCCATTTGTATTATGTCTGAACAGTCTCTTCACATTTTTTTGTGTGCTTTTTCTTCTTAATTAATTAATATTTGGCTGCGTTGGGTCTTTGTTGCTGCGCGCGGGTTTTCTCTAGTTGTGGCGAGTGGGGACTACTCTTCGTTGCGGTACACGGGCTTCTCATTGCAGTGGCTTCTCTTGTGGCGGAGCATGGGCTCTAGGTACATGGGCTTCAGTAGTTGTGGCCTGCAGGCTCTAGAGCGCAGGATCAGTAGTTGTGGCACACGGGCTTAGTTGCTCTGCAGCATGTGGGATCTTCCTGGACCAGGGCTCAAACCCGTGTCCCCTGCATTGGCAGGTGGATTCTTAACCACTGCACCACCAGGGAAGTCCCTGTGCTTTTTCTTCTTGATTTCTAAGAGCTCTTGATAAATAGGCAGATGAATCTCTTTGTGATATGGATTGGAAATATTTTCACCAGTTGTAATCTTTTATCCAGTTTGTATTCTTCCTCAGGGAACTGGTGAGGGAAAGCCTTTCTCTTTCCTAAAGCCCTCCCTCAGTGTCTCGTTCCCACTCAGTACTCACTCATTCATTCATTCACTCATGGGGATTCAACAGAACATGGATGAAGGCAGAGCCTGGGGGGGAAAAAGAACCATTTCATGATCTTATATACCCCACTGAGTTGACACTCCATGATTAAACCAGTTACACTTACTTCTGTTTCATAATGTTTTCGTATTTTACAATAGGCATGTACCATTTTGTAATTAGAAGAGTTAATACTGTTGTCACTAAGGATTGGGAAGCATTAGAGACTGCTTGCAAAATCCTGAAAAACATAAAATAGAAAATAAAAATCATCCATTGACACTATTAATATATTAGTATATTTCTTTCCAGTTTTTTCCTCTATGTATGTGTCTTTATATCTGCTATATTATGCAAATTTTCTAAGTCATTAAAAATGATTCAAAAACATCACTTTTCTTGTTGGAGAATACTGCATCATAGAGATATACTATGATACATTATGACATCCTCTGGATTGTAAAGTAATCCTTTCCTTCTTTTAAAAAATGTAGAAATAACACATGGTAATGTACACCTTTTACACATAATTTATTTGATTATTCCCTTAACACAGATTCTTAGATGTAAAATTTCTTAGTCAATTGGCATAAACATTTTAAAGGCTTTTGATACATACTGCCAAATTGCATCCTGCAAGGGATGCTGCCAAAGTATTCAAGGGAAATTTAATTTCTAATAAATGCACTGAAATGCATTTATTAGAAAACAAGAAAGGCTAAAAATAAATTCTGGGCTTCCCTAGTGGTGCAGTGGTTGAGAGTCCGCCTGCCGATGCAGGGGACGCGGGTTCGTGCCCTGGTCCGGGAAGATCCCACATGCTGCAGAGTGGCTAGGCCCGTGAGCCATGGCCGCTGAGCCTGCACGTCCGGAGCCTGTGCTCCGCAACAGGAGAGGCCACAACAGTGAGAGGCCCGCGTACCGCAAAAAAAAAAAAAAAAATTAAAAAAAAATAATAAATAAATAAATAAACTCTAACCATGTAACTCAAGACGCTAGGAAAAAAAAAAGATACACCCAATAAAAGTAGAAGGATATAATAAAGAATGAAAAATTAACAAAAGAGAAAATAGCATGTAAAATCTATTTTACATGCTACTGTCTTGATTAGGGAAAATATAAGTAAACCCACTCCTATATACATTTAGTAAAATGGCAGAACACGCTTCTGCTTTTCAGGATTTTGCAAATCCTAATTTTAAAACTAACCAGAGAGAAAAGTCAGGCTCTCTCAAAAGAAACAATAATTAGACTAATAACAGACCTTTAATAGCAGCACTAGAGGTTAAGGAACTACTGAGAAAAATTAAATGCCAATTTAGAATTCTATACCCAGCTATGCTATAATTCACAAGTAAGGGAGAAATAAAGAATTTACTACTCTCAGACATACTTGCTGAAAAACTACTGAAGGATTCATTTATTTTATTTACGTAAGAAATACTTTTATAAGGCTTAGTATATGCCTGGCACTATTTTAATCACTCTACAAACATTAATTCATTTGCTCCTAATAACAACCCCATGAAGTAAATAATACTATCATTTCTCTTTTACAGATGGAGAAATTGAAGCACAAAGAAATTAAGTACTCTGCCCAGGGTCACATCGCTAGAGATCTACAGAGCCAGATATCAAACCCAGGCAGGCTGACTGCAGAGCTGGTGCTTTTAACCACGACACAAGCTGCAACTGCTCTGGGAGGCTGAGGAAATGGAGCTCAGAAGGAAGGAGGAAATGCAAGAACCAGTGGTAAGAAACTGGTAAATGTTCCGGTTAATCCAAACTTGTGTTGGCTATTTACAACATATAATAATAGTGATAAATCTGGGGTGTGTTAAAAACATGATGAAATTAAAACCATGTATTGATACAATAACATGTAACATGGGAGGAGGAGCAGAGTTATTGTTCTGTTCTATCTTGTTAAGGAGGGGCTTAATTTATGCAAGTTAACATAAAATAAAAGGAGATAAAATGTAAATACTAATCTTGTAGAGGAAAATAAAGGGAGAATAAAGAAAATATAATCTAATAGAAAGAACGAAATGAGAGAAAAAGAAACAAAACTCCCCAAATCCCAATCCAACAGATGTTTTCAAAAATTTTAGCAAGCTGATCCTACAATTTATATGAAAGAATAAAGGGTTTTAAATAGTTAAGACAATTACTATAAAGCTATAGTACTCAAAAATGTGTTACTGGCACAGGGATATACAAATAATCTATTGAAAAGAATAGCTGTCTGATAGCTTAGAACATGACAGCAGTTAAAATCCATGACTTCGTTCTAAAACATCAGCATAAAAAAATATCAAAACTGTAATGTTTGGTGAATCAAGAAAATTGCAAAAAGATAATGTACAAGATGATATTATCTATGTAAAAATTTAAGATACCATGAACATACAGGTAATAAAAAAACCAAAAACATACAGAGGAACAACACATAGTAACTAAAGCATAATGGTTACCTCTGAGCAGAGTTGAGAGAATAGAGCATGAGGCTTTAGTTGTATCTGTTGCTTTTTTTTTTTTCCATACCAAAAAAAAAAAAAATATACCTGAAGCTCTTATGGCAAAAAATTTAACATCTACTTAATCTCAGTTGAGAAAATAGCTGTTACATTTTCTGAACTTTTCTGTATGTCTGAAATATTTTGTACTTAAAATATTTTTTAAATCTAAAAACAGAGAGGAAGAAAATAAAAGAGACAGAAAGGAAAGAGGAAGAAGGAAAAGAAACTAATATAAAACCTCAGTGTTCTGAGAATTTTATTATTACCTTCATTCAGTGGTATTCGGGTGCCATCATAGTCCTCAGGGATACCAATCCCCTTTCCCGACTTAGGCCAGTGGTCCCTGGACAGCTCAACTGGCAGTCCTAAAGAGCCCCCAAAGCCTTTCTAACCCCCAAATGGTTGTTTAGCGGGGATGCAGAAAAACACATTGCTCTTAGGTGAAGGACTCAGTGGAAATGTTGACCAACTTTCTCTGTTCCCTACCCAGATTTAGAGATGACACTGGGTCACTGACCTTTTCATAACCTCCACTGGTCCAGGTCTTCCCTTTTCATTGCCAGAACCCCAGGCTGTTCTCTAGTTAATTTATGCCTCCTGAAGGGGGTCAAGCTTATTATTGCCTGCATATATGATCCTTCCTTCTATTGGAGGGATAATGGTCCCGCCTGATTTGGGCCACGTGGGGAAATTATGGGGCATAGAGTTGCCTTCCAAGGCCCCTCACAGCAGCTCTTCCACCTCTGGTCCCAACTGGCCCTGATGCCACTGGGGTCCATCCCTACCCACTACAGACCACACTCTGGTCAACATAGATCTCCAAGGAGAGCCCTGTACTGGAGGTCGAGACACCTGCTGGAGACTTAGGAGATGCCTCGGGGCTTCCCACCCCCATCATCCCCCGCAACGACCTCCCAGGCACTGTTCTTTTCCTTTTCCTTCTAACCATTCCCTAACCTTTCATACTTGCTTTCCTCTCCTCTAACTCCCCTCTGTAAACCCTGACCCAGCCCCCCTTTTTTTAGCTATCTCTTCTATAGACACTTATCCTGAAGATGCCTCACCTGGGGATTTCTATAATCCATGGTGCGAAGCTCCCAGCAGCCTGATGACATGATGGGCAGGGAGATACTCAATCAGGGCCAGGAGGCTTCCAGCCTATAAGGGCACTTTGCCAGGTAAGGGGCATCTCTCCCAAAAGGAAGACCTTGTTAATCCTTGGCCCTGGATAACTCATTGGTTATGTCTAACAAAAACCTCTTTGAGGTGAAATATAAAACAAAAGAAGAGCTACTGCTACCAGATTCTGGAGCCATGAAACAAGCCTGCCTTGCAGCCCCCAGAGTGGCCAGCCTCGCCCGAACCATTCCCTCAACCAGCCTTCCCTACGTTGCCTTCTCCTCTCCACACTACAGACTGTTCACCACCTCAGGTAAGAGATGGGGAACAGTCTATTCTAAGTCCACGGTCTCTCCCTGTTCTCTGAAGGTGTCACCTGACCCGAGCCTTGCTGAGGAACGTCCATAGCCCCAGCAGCTCCAGAACCACTTCCTCCTCCAGACTAGTAGTTTTGGCAGGAAGCCTCAAGGTCACAGGTGTATCCTCTCAAGATGGGGTCCAGCTGCCTGAGGAGTTGCGGTCTTCTTTCCTATCAGCATGGCTTGTTCCTGTGGGCTCAAGAACAGCAAGAGTGCCACAGTCGGAAATCCAGCCGGGCTCAAAGTTACACTAAGCGTCTCCCAGGATACATACGGAGGAACTCCGGCTAGGGACCTCTGGACACCGGGACTACAAAGCCGGCGGCCAAACACTTGAAGGAGAAACCCGATACATCAGAGGGTGGAAGCGCCCGCACACATTGCTCTGGGGTAGATACGCGGCTGATCCGCCCCGCCGATATGCTGCGATCGCAGCCCCGACCTGGGGGCGCCCACAGCTGGGAGCAGCGGGGCACAGGGGGCCAAGCCAAGGCTGGAGTCTGAAGGAGAAGGGTATCCTGGAGTCACGGGGGTGGAGGGGGGTTCCACGAACGCTCCTGTCTGCGGTGAGCAGAGCCGGTGACTGTGCCTGCTTTAGAGAACCTGGTAGGAGCTGACCCTCCACAGCCAAATCGCGGGTGACACAGTCTTTCGGGGACCATCGCTCCCCGGGCCCCAGACTTGGGGCTTCAAGTCCCTCAATCCCACCCCTACTCTGGCCCTCTGATAGCCATCTTCCCTTTGCCCCAGGGTGCCCCTCTGAACCCCAGTCTTGCCAGAAGTAGCTCCTGCCGCTGCCAAGAGCCGCAAGACTCACCTGGCTCAAGCCGGGTCTCGGGTCTCTGGTCTCCCGGCCCGGGAACAAGCCCGCTGGGGCTGTACTGCGCCTGCGCGGAGAGAGCCCGGCGTCTCCCACAAGACCCCGCGGCGCGCCGCCTCGGTCCTTCCCGCCGCTGTCTCCATCGCCTGTTCCCCCGGCTGTGGCATGTGGAGGGTTGTCCTTCAGCCTTGCCAAGGGCTAGAAACGCCACTTTTTAGTTTCAGTTCCTGGGATCCTACAGTGGCAGTGCCATGTAGAAGCTTGCTATCTACTACGGAGGTTTGAGTGGGGAGGGGAGGATGTGCAGGCTGGGTGAGACTGCGCGCTGGGACTTCTCCCCCTCACGCTTGGGAGCCTGGCTTTGTTGTCAAACCCAAGTTCATGTGCCCAATCAACGCCCAGTGAGACCAGGGTTTGGAGCCAAGAAAAGTCTGTTGCAGGGCTGAGCAAGGAGAACAGGGCAACAGGGTGGCTCTTGATCAAAAGACCTGCAATCCCTGATGACTAGGAGGAAGAGTGTTTATAAGCAAAATTTGGGTGGGGGCGGTGTTTGCAGAGTGTGTGACCTTCCTCTGATTGGTTGGTGGGAGGTGTTCCAGGAATCTCAGTCATCAGCCTTCTGGTTCCAACCAGTTTGGGGTCTATGTGCTTATGCTTAGCATAAAGTTACCAGCCTCTACCTGGGTGGAGACCTTAGTTCCTGTAGAACTAAGAGGTACAAGCTGCATTATTGTTTCTGTATTCCCTCACTCCCCGTATTAGTAACTGTTTGAATCTGCCCTTTGGAACTCAGGGAAGGTCTAAGAGGCTGCAACCTTTTTCCTACAGACAAAAAATGGGGGACACAGAAAGGCTCTCGTGCTTGGGAGGGCCCCACGGGGTCCTGCTCAGTTTCAATCCCCCCTTTTCTTTGCTACTCCTCAATCATGAGGGGAACAGGTGTTGGACAAAAAAGAGAATAACATTTTGGATAGAGAGATTAATCATAAACTCAGCAGAGGAACGTGGTTTTAGGGGGACTCAGTTTCAGTTTCTTGGGGTTGGGGGGCTGAGAAGGGGAAAGGGACTGGCATCTCTCATTTGGTCAGTGGTCCTTTCCAGAATGTCACCTCATGTGCACCTCTGGGCAGGCAGGTGTTCTAAGGCAGGGTGGTGAGGGACCCCTCAGTGCGGCCCTCCCTCCCTCCCGGTTCTCGGATGGGGAGGCCTGGCCCAGTGTGACATCTTCCTATCCTCTGCATCCGTCTCCTGCCCCCGGCTAATGTACTCAATATGGTGTCCTCCTGGCAGCCCCTCTGCCCTGCTGTTTCTATACAGGCTTCACTCCTTGCAAGCAGCCCCAATCTACATGGGGAAATCTCTTGCAACCCTCTTCATGGTACCGACTCGGGTCCTTGGGCTCTTTAATTAATAGAAATGGATAAGAGGCCAGATGAGAAAATCAGGCAAGGCTTTATTGAGACTCGTGCTGCAGCATGAGGGAGGGAAAACAAGTGAAAGATTCCCTTGCTCGCTACCGGAGGAAGGGGGTGAGGCTGGGGGCAGATGGGGGGGTTGGCAGGAGGGGTGGCTGAGGTGATCTGCCCACCCCCTGGTGGTGCCGAGCGCAGGGGGCATGCACAGTGCCCTGCTTTTGCTCCCGGCACCTCAGAAGTGGCAGTTGGTTTTTGGCCTTTTTGTATCTTACTGTTCATAATTTGCCCCAACTGCGCATGCATGCAGTTATTTTTAGTCCCTTACAGTTTCTTTGTATTTTGTTGCTCAAGGAGACGTTTGTTCAGGTGCAAGCACTCCAGTAAAGTGTCCTGGGTCCCAGGTTCCATGTCCCAGCCTATCTCACTCACTTGATTTTTGTAGAGAAATGCCAGGGCAGTCTCCGTCAGGGCTGACTCGTGACTCTGCTGACTCCCATCCCCACCCTCCGACCAATGTTCTGGTTACATGAGGTTGTAGGGGTTATGGGGCAGGTCTGAGAAGATGGTTGAGGATGGAAAAGTCGGTTTGGTCACCCTTTAACAAGTCCTGGAAGCAGAGAAGTTGTCTGACCCCCAGTTATTTTGTGCCTCTTTTTACAATGTGGGGTACTTGATGCCTCACCTGTAAATCCTAGTTTCTATCCTAGGCTAAAGGACAAATCCCACTTAACATCTGTTAGAGTTACATAACATCCTGCACATGGATGTATCAAAAATTTAAACTATTCTCCCATTGTTGAACCTGTAGCTGTGGTAGTCAGCCCTATTCACAAATATTCTGGGTCCCCTCTTCTTTCCAGTACATGGTAGGATTGCAATTTCCCATCCCTTGGAAGTTAGTGGTGACAATGTAACTTGTTTGGCTGCAAAATATGAGTAGGAGTAATGTGTGCCACCTCCAAAAGGAATCGCTTAAGAGCCAGTGCACAAATTGTCATGTTTCTTTTCCCTCTTCCCCAGAAATTGTAACATTCATTGTGGCAAGCAGCCTCTAAAATGGCCCCCAATGATCCCCTTCTCCTGGTATTCAAGCCCTCGTAATCCCCTCTCCTTGAATGTGCACTGAACCTGGTGACTTGCTTCTAATGAATAGAATATGACAAAAGTGATGGGATATCACTTCCAAGATTAGGTTACAAAAAGACTCTGGCTTCCATCACGCTTGGCCTCTTTACCCTCCACTGCTCCCTTAATCACTTTAAGAGCAGCCAGCTGCTTTGCTGGGAGATGTCCATGTGGTGCCTGGAGAGGGCTGTGTGGTAAAGAGCTGATGTATCCCGCCTGGTAGGACCTGAGGCCTGCCAGCAGCCACATGAGTTAAGTTTGGAAATGGATTTTCTGAGGCCTGCCACTCATCACATAAGTGAACTTGGAAGCACGTCCTTCCCCATGTTGAGGCTTGAGATGACTGTAGCCCCAGCAGGCCCCTTGACTGCAGTCTTTTTTTTTTTTTTAATGAAGTTTATTTATTTATCTAGGCCACACAGCATGGCTTACAGGATTTTAGTTCCCCAACCAGAGATTGAACCCGAGCCCTCGGCGGTGAAAGCGTAGAGTCCTAACCACTGGACCGCCGGGGAATTCCCGATTGCAGTCTTAAACGCCAGAGGATCCAGTGAAGCTATGCCCAGATTCCTAACCCACAGAAATTGTGACAAAATAAATGTTTCTTGTTATAAGCCACTAAGTTCTGGAGTAATTTGCTATGCAACAGCAGATAACAAATACATTCAAGATGGTTCCAGAGTGGGGCAACATGGAGCTGAGACCCCAGCCTGTCCAGCCTGGGCAGGTATTATGGGTGAGAAACAAATCTTTGTACTTACAAGCCACTAAGTAGATTGGGGGGTTGGTTTAGTACTATACTAACCTTTGCAAGTGTAAATAACACAATGATAAACATCTTTGTACTGAAGTCGTTTACTAAATTTCTAATCATTTCCTTAGGACAGATTCATAGAAATGGAATTGCTCATTTAAATGGTAATGCAGGGACTTCCCTGGTGGCGCAGTGGTTAAGAATCTGCCTGCTCGGGCTTCCCTGGTGGTGCAGTGGTTGCGCGTCCGCCTGCCGATGCAGGGGAACCGGGTTCGCGCCCCGGTCTGGGA
>NC_041216.1:3449215-3485659 GCF_002837175.3 Physeter macrocephalus
AAAAAAAAAAAAAAAAAAAAAAAAAAAAAAAGAATCTGCCTGCCAATGCAGGGGACACGGGTTCGGTCCCTGGTCCGGGAAGATCTCACATGCTGAGGAGCAACTAAGCCCGTGCACCACGACTACTGAGCCTGCGCTCTAGAGCCCGCGAGCCACAACTACTGAGCCTGCATGCCACAACTACTGAAGCCTGCACACCTAGAGCCCATGCTCCACAACAAGAGAAGCCACTGCAATGAGAAGCCCGTGCACCACAACGAAGAGTAGCCCCCACTCGCCACAACCAGAGAAAGCCCGCATGCAGCAACAAAGACCCAAGGTAGCCAAAAATAATAAATAAATTTATTAAGTAAATAAAAAAATAAGTAAATGGTATGACATTTTAAGACTTTTAATGCACATTACCAAATAATGGTCCAAAAAGTTATGTTGATTTACATTTCCACCACTGAGGGGTAGTTTGATTCACCAAACCCTGACCAGTTTATTTACCTTTCAGCCATAACTTATGTGTCGATGAAAAAAACCTGTTCATTACCTCCTCCAAATTATCTTTTAAATATAATAGTTTCTATCGCCCGGTAGCACAGTCTTGGTTCAGGCCTTCATCATTCCTTATGTGGCCTACTGCAGTATTCTACTCAATGGCCTTGCTTTCTGCAATCACTGTGCCATTCAGCTTGCCTAAGTTATCCTTCAAAAAATAGTAACCTGTAAAAAATAAAAAAATTTTTTTAAAGTAAAAAAATAAAAATAAATAAAAAAGTAAAAAAAAAAAATAGTAACCTGGTCATTAGTCTCCTTAAACTACTTCAGTGCCAACCCGTGTATTAGTTATAATAGACTAAACTGCTGTAACAAATAGATCTTACAATGCACTGGCTCAGGAAAATAGAAGTCTATCTCTTCCTCATTTCACAGTCCGGGTAGGTGGTCCCTGTTGGTGGGTAGCTCTTTTCTGTGTGGTCAATCAGCGACTGTCTTAGTCCATTCTGGCTGCTATAAAAAAAATACCACAGACGAGGAGGCTTATAAACAAGAGAAATTTATTTCTCACAGTTCTGGGGGCTGGAAGTCTGAGATCAGGATGCCAGCATGGTCGGGTGAGGGCCCTCTTCAGGGTGGCAGACTACTCCTTACATGGTGGAAGGGGCTAGTAAGCTCTGTGGGGCCTCTTTTTTTAAGGAAACATAAATAAATGCATTGACATACCATATTCACAATGGAAAGTACCAATATTATAAAGATGGCAGCTGTGCCCACATTAATTCCTAAATTCAGTTCCAATCAATAACTGAACAATGAAAACATTTTTCATCGCAGACATTTTCAAACTTCACAAAAAAGAATAGTGTAATGAACTCCATGTACCCATCAATCAGCTTTGACAGTTATCAACATTTTGGCGATCTTGTTATAATTACAGGGATTTAAGGGGAAGTGTGTGTTATCTTCCTGGAGAATTTTAAATCAGGACCAGAAATCATCATGTCATTTTGCCTGTAATTACTATAGTTTGCATCACTAAGTACTTATTTTTTAAAGCCATAACTACTATTATCATACCTACACAAATGAATAGTTATTCCTTAATATCATCTAACTTTCCATCCACATTCAGATTTCTCAGGTTGTATCCAAAGATGGCTTTTTACAGTTGGTGTATTTGAATCAGGATGTAAACAGTCCTTACATTGCATTTGCTTTTGTCCTTTAAGCCTCTTTGGCTGTGTAACAGCTTCCCTTCTTTTTATTTCCTGCAGTCTGTTTGTTGTGTGTGCATGTGAAGGAAGGGATGTGGTGGGTGCGTGTTCCAGTGGTATGTGTGTGGGGCCTCTTTTATAAAGGCATTAATCCCAGTCATGAGGGCTCTGCCCTTATGACCTAATCCCTTCCCAAAGGCCACACCTCCTACTACTATCACCTTGGTTATTAGGTTTTCAACATATGAATTTGGAGGCGGTGGGACACAAACGTTCAGACCATAGCAGTGACCCAGACTGACGGTGGCTCTGCCCTTTTCGACACATTGCTTCCAAAGTTGACACATTCCAGCCCCTAGAAGAACACCTCCACTACTAAAACACCATTCTCTGTGGTCTGGACTCCAAGGCAATTGCCTCTTAACTGGTCTCCCTATTTGCCCTCTTGCCATCCCTACTATCCATTTCCAACACACAGAGAGAACTTTCCAAAAATAAACCAGACTATACCACTCTTCCGCTAAAAATCTTCAAAACCTTCCCATCACATTTAGAAGGAAATCTCACATAATCTGGTACCTGTCTAATGCACAAAACTCACCTTCACTTCTCTGCTCCAGCCACACTGGACTTCTTGCTGATTCTCCACAGGCCAGGCTCACTCTTGCCTCCGGACCCTTGCACAATCTTTCCAAGGCTCCCTCCTTCGCTGCATTCAGGTCTCTATTTAAAAGTCTCCTCTTCTCAGAGGACTTCCTTGGCCACTCCACCTTAGTTTCCTATGAATTCAATCACCTGACAGGTGTTTTTTTTTTTAATGTTTCATTTATCAATACCTGGGGTTATTATATATTTGTTTGATCATTGTTTTTTGAGTTGAGTGCTGACATCATGCCTTTTTTTGCTCACTGCTATATAATCAGTATACAGTCAGAACAGGGGTCAGCTCTGGTTTGCTGCCTGTTTTTCTTTTTTCTTTTTTTTGGCTGTACTGCACAGCATGAGGAATCTTATTTCCCCAATCAGGGATGGAACCCATGCCCCTTGCAGTGGAAGCATGGAGTCTTGACCACTGGACCGCCAGGGAAGTCCCCTGCTCACTGTTTTTGTAAAGAGTTTTATTAGAACACAACCACACTCGTTCATTTATGTGTCTATGGCTGCTTTCATGCTATAGCAGAGTAGTTGTAACAGAGACTGTATTGCCCACAAAAGCCTAAAATATTTAATATCTAGCCCTTTACAGAAAAAGTTTGCCAACTCCTAATCTATAGCAATTAATAAGGATGTATCAGCTTCCTATTATTTGCTCAGTGGATCTTGTTCCATTCCTTTATTTTCCATCCTTTCTGTATGATTTTGCTTCAGTCTTCTTGTATGCAGTTTATACCTAGATTTTAAAAAACAATATGGTAGTCTCTGAAAAAGTTTGGATTTTTAAGCCCTTTCAGGTTAAAAGAAGGAGGAATAAAGAGTACCTCTTTTACCATCTTGATTAAAATATAATGAAGACAGAGAACCCTGATGCAAGAGAAACAGCTGCTCTGATCTTAAAGATACTTTCTACTGCTGCTGTGCTATATGAAACGTCTTGCTCAAAAATCAGACTAAATCCCATCTCTGTCCAAAAGAAAGCAGTAACTGTTATACTAATTAAACACATTTACTACCTTCCTAGCTATAGTTAATTTCTAGACTTGAAAAAATTATTTGAAGAAAACATTTTTTTATAAGAGATAGTATTAGTTCATGAAATAATTTGACAATATCACCAATTTATCTTCTTTCTTCCTTCCTTTCTCCAGAAAGGCACCAGCTCTTTTGATTTGGGGTTAGGGAGAGCACCTGATTATCTACCTTTTGCAATGTAAGTTATAAGGTGCTTCTGACATATTTATAAAAAAAAATAGAACGTTATTATTCCTTAGGAAAGGTGATTTAATCCATTTGCATTTATTGTGATTAGTGATATACTTTGACACATTCCTGCTGTTTTATTTTTGCTATTTACCATGCCTTTCCTTCATTGCTTTGGTTTTTCTTTCCTGTTTTCTATTGGATTTACAGCTCTCTTTATCCCCTTTTTTCTCTCTAGTGATTTGCGACCTAGTCTATTTCTTTCAGTGGTTAGCCTTCAATTTTTAACATGCATATTCAACAAGGTATAAAGTTAGTATCTCTATCCTTTCCCAGATCAAGGATTTTATAACACTTTAGCCCTGATTCCTCCCACTTTTCCAACTTTATTCTCTAGAATATTCATTTTACCTTATTTCTAGCCCTCTCCCAAAGCAGTCATCATTTAAATTACTTATACCCAACATAAACTCAGCTTTACCAACTTGTTTACAACTTGTTTGTTCATCGATATTTCTTGCATCCTACTCTTCTCGGGTGGCTGATGTTAATGATGGTTTCTCAGGAAAATGAGATTTCAGGTGATATTTTCGTCGAGATTTTTTTGGCCTTATATATATATATGTATATACACTTTAATAAGCAGGTATTATAAAAGCATTAAAAAATAAACCTATCTTCAAACTGGAAAAAAATAAACCTAATGTCCGTGTATAAACACTTAAACAGAGAAAAAATAGCATATTTGAGTGTTCCTGTTACAAGGAAAAAAGTTAAAGTAAAAATATCTCCAAAGTGTAACATTCTTGAGGGAAAGTGGGTGTGAAAAAGGATAATCTGCTTACATTATGCATGACTATTTTCAAACATTTTGGACAACTAGACAAAGGCACAGACTTCCAATGAAGAAAAATGGGCTTCTGGGGATTTAAGATCATATTTGACCTGAGTGTAAATAACATTTTGGTTTTCTTCCTGCCAAAATCACGTTCTGGGGTTGAGGTCATACAGGAAAAGAATGAAGTCAATGGTAGAAAGCTCCACACGTAGCAATTTTTATGTGTCCAGTACTAGAGTCCAGGTGTCAAAGAAGTCTGGAAATGTGAGAAAATAACTTTTTATTGTTCTTTTTTCAGATAAATGGTCATATCTCTAGCTTTAAATATAGAAGTACTTTGCCCACAAACATGTCTGAGGTTGAAATAAAACATGTTAAACATATTAGTTGAAAATATAACTAGTTATTGTTTGAAATTTTTTCTTGCAGCATTATTTACGATAGCCAAGACATGGAAGTAACCTAAGTGTCAACTGATGGATGCATGGATAAAGAAAATGTGGTATATACACAATGGAATATTACTCAGCCATAAAAAAGAAGGAAATCCTGCCATTTGCAACTACATGGATAGACCTGGAGGGCATTTTGCTAAGTGAAATAAGTCAGACAGAGAAAGACAAATACCATATAATCTCACTTATATGTAAAATAAACAAAACAAAACCCAAACCCACAGATTACAGAGAACAAATTGGTGGCTGCCAAGGGCTGGGAGTGGGGGCTGGGCAAAGTGGGAGAAAGGGGTCAAAAGGTGCAAACTTTAAACTTCAGTTATAAAATAAGTAAGTAAAAGGGATGTAATGCACAGCATGGTTAATAGTTAATAATACTGTGTAGCATATTTGAAAGTTGCTGAGAGAGATCTTAAAAGTTCTCATCACAAGAAAAAAATTTTAGTAACTGTGTGTGGTGATGGATTTTAACTAGACTTGTGCAGAACATTTTGCAATGTATACAAATATTGACTCATTATGTTGTACACCTGAGACAAACATGATGTTACCTGTCAGTTATATCTCAACTTTTTAAAAAAGATAGGGAATTCCCTGGCGGTCCAGTGGTTAGGACTCTGCACTTTCACTTCTGAGGGCGTGGGTTCGATCCCTGGTCGGGGAACTAAAATCCCGCAAGCCACACACCCCCCAAAAAAAAGAAAAAAAAAAGAAAGGAAAGATTAATTGAGCAATATATTAAATATGTTCAAGAAAGTAAAATACTACAATAACTTGTGATTACAACAATCACCAACAACAGGGTCTTGGCAGATATAAGAGTCTTCCAATTATATGTAAATGTCTAGTATCCCTTATCCTATTTTATTCAATAAAAATGTATATGTTTTATTAAAAGAACTTCAAATTCACTTGACTTTACTTAAAAATAATTTGTATATTTGATTATTATTAGACATGATTTTCTGCACATCTCACAAATGTGAGCTCTAGACCCATGAAATGCATTAGAATTAGTGAGATTCATGATTTTGTTTTATTGCCTGACAATGACTTGGTTTAAATAGCAAAAAATATTTTTTCTTTGTTTCAACTTTTTAAACACCTATTTAATTTTGTTTCAGTATGGTTCATAATTAGCTAATTATTTTACTCTATTAATTAAGAAAGGGAACAAATAGTTTAATTCAGAGCTCAGATCATAATACCAAATACTCATTCTAGCAGCAATGAGACAGTCCCCACCCTCCAAGGGTGTCTGTCTTCTTGCTGTCTTAAACTTTATATTTGCTCAGATACTAACATTACTGCTAAAGTCAGGAGCTGAGAAGGAGCTAGGAGGGGAAGAGAAAATGTTAAATAAGGCAAAGTGACGGCTTTAAAGGGAAGTGAGAGAAAAGGCAGTCAAAATTGAAAAAGGATCCCTGAGTTTATAATTAATTTACATATATACTTCTGTGGTTTGCCAAGTGATTTGGTGTGGCTACCTAAGTTTAATTAGCATACAGTCTCAGAATGAAAACTCTGTAAGACAAGGCTTCACTTAGATTTGATGGATATTCAGAAAATCACTCTCATTCATGTCTTTGTCATCATCACCCTGCAAAAATGTTAATGAGGGGAAACAATTCCAAGTTCACACATATAATCCCAAAACTTATGCTTGCAAGAGAAAACCTGATTTTGTGAATATAGATTCAAGCTCAATGCAGTACCTAAGCTTCAACCAAGTCTGAAGAAAGGGCTAAAGACTCATATTAGCAAGCAACACTTAAAGTGAAATACAGAATTTTCACTTAAATCATTGTGAGTTCATGTGTCTTTAAAGGGAATACACAGAATTTATGTAATGTCAAATAATAAAAGAGATGCTAAGAAGTTCAAGGAAGCAGAAACACTTTTCAATATAGCTTGATATGATACCTATGGTAGTCACCTGGAAATTTCCAAACAAGCCTGAGATATCTCTGAATCGATTTCCTAAACAAAAAGGTAATAATTGACTTTAATAATAATATAGACAATTTAATTTTATTTTAATCAATAATATTGATTTTAATAATTTCCTTCCAGAAGTCTCACAAGGTATTATGATACCTAATTTTTCTAAACTAAGTACCCCAGTTATATACTGCTTTAGGTTCACTCCTACTTATGTAGCCGCTCCAGTAAAATAGGATGGCTTTTATTTATGACTATTTATCTGGAGAAATGCCTCTTTCCCTGTACTAAGTGCTTAGAGTAATACAGAACACAGCTGTTTTCTTTCTTCAGTGTCCGGTTAATCAGGATTAAATACACACACATGCACACACACACGTTTTGCACAGAGAAGAAAACATATTACACAGTGTCCTCAGTTGAGCAGAGCAGAAGACTTCATAACTGTCCCTGACTATTATTTAAGAGGAGGCTCAAGAAGGCTCAGTAACAACTGCTGTAACTATTCATAAGTGCCACGAAATGGTTAGAGATCAAGTTCATAGCACTGACCTTCATTCTACATAATAAACCATATTATTTCATTTATATTTGGCAATTCTGGATATGGTGATTTTAGGCTTTGAAGAGACAATGACGGTGTTTACCAGCGATCTTAATAGATATAATTTTAGAAGGGGTTTAAGTTTTATTTATACATTTTTTATTGTAGTAAAATACACAGAACATAAAATGTACTATCTAAACCATTTTTAAATGTACAATTCATTGGCATTAAGTACGTTCACAATGTTGTGCAACCATCGTTATAACAGATATAATTTTGTATAATGTGCATAGCATATATTTCAACCCCACAGTTATACAAATTTCTTAAGCAATGCAGACATTTGTATAAATTGTGTAAAAATCATAAATCAGGGGCAGTGTACACATGCAATTATAGTCAGTCTGATGCCTTATTCAATTTTTTCATAACTTCCTCAGTTTTACTGTAAAGTTGTCTGTAGCTCAAAATTTTCTGTAATCTTCAATAAAATTAGTAATATCACTTATAGAACATGAATTTCAGAACATGCTTTTTCACATTTATTCAACTGATAGGGTTTTTCTCATGATGAATTCTTTGCTGCTTCAGTAAAAGGCTAATTTTAAGTTTTTCCACATTTACAAAGCTCCCTTGTTTTTATGACTTTTTTGATGGAGAATAAGGTGTGTCTTCCAGTTAAAAGATTTCCCACATGTGTTGCATTTATTTTGTTGCTCTGCTGTGAGTTAAGTAATGTTTAAGGAGATGAGATCTCTTGATGAAGGATTTGCCACATTCAGTGCACCTGTGGGGTTTCTCGCCTGTATGAATTCTCTGATGCATGACCAACACTGATGAGTCTGCAAAGGCTTTGCCGCATTCTCTGCATCGGTATGGTTTCTCGCCTGTATGGATTCTGGAGTGTTTATAAAGGGATGAACTGTACTTGAAGCTTTTCCCACACTCCTTACATTCAAATGAGTTCTCAAGTGTGTGCGATTTCACATGCTGAGTAAAGGAGGAGTTCCAGGTGAATGATTTCCCACATTGACCACATTCATAAGGCTTCTCTCCAGTGTGGAGTCTCTGATGGACCACGAGTTGTGCTTTATGCGTAAAAGCTTTCCCACAATCACTGCACACAAAGGGTCTCTCTCCACTATGAATTTTTTGATGAGCTGCAAGGTGTCCCTTACTGTTAAAGGCTTTCCCACAGTCACTGCATTCAAAGGTTTTTTTTTTCCTTGTATGCTTTTTTTCATGTCTAATGAGACGAGACTTCTTTTGGAAGGCTTTCTCACATTCACTGCACCCAAAGATTTTTTTCCTTCTGTGCTTTTTTTCATGTCTAATAAGACACAACCTGTTTTTGAAGGCTTTTCCACATTCCTTGTATTCATAAGAGTTTTCTCTGATATAACTTTTATTATAACTAAGAAAGTATAAGTTAGGTTGCAAACACTTTCCATTTGATTCATATTTATGTTGTTTTTGTCTTGAAGAAATAAAATTTATACTCAGATTACAATTTTGGTCTGTCTCGTTGGTCAGTGTTTTCTTGAAGGTAAACATACCTTGGTTCAAAAAATTGTCTTTGCTTCCTTCTCCTTCCTGTCCCTCTAGCTCATCATCAAGTAAGCAGATAACTTCTAAAAAGGAGTAAAATGAAACATTCTCAGTTACTCCTTCCAATATAATGTAACAGAAAGAAATTTTTAAAGTCTATGTTTTTGGGCAAGGCTGCCTATTCTGACCACTTCTAGTCAACACAGTATTAAGTCCTAGCTAGACCAATTAGGTAAGAAAAAGAAACAAAAAACATCCAAATGGGGAAGGAAGAAGTAAAAGAATCTGTTCACTGATGACATGATCTTGTATTCAGAAAACCTAAAGATTCCATGAAAAAACTGTTAGAACTAATAAATTCACCAAAGTTATAGGATACAAAATCAACATAAAAAAATAGTTGTCTTTCTATACCCTAAAAGCAAACAATCTGAAAAGGAAATTAAGAAAACAATCCATTTACAATAGCATCAAAAATAATAAAATAAACTTAACCAAGGAGATGAAAGACCTGTACACTGACAACTACAAACACTTCTGAAAGAGATTAAAGAAAACACAAATAAATGGAAAGACATTTTCCATTTTCTGTGTTCATGGACTATTGTTAAAATGTCCCAAATGTACCCAAATGTATCTACAGATTCAGTGCAATCCCAGTGGAATTTTTTGCAGAATTTGAAAAAGCAATTCTAGGGGCCTTCTCTGGTGGTGCAGTGGTTAAGAATCCTCCTGCCGGTACTTCCCTGGTGGCACAATGGTTAAGAATCCGCCTGCCAATGCAGGGGACACGGGTTCAAGCCCTGGTCTCGGAAGATCCCACATGCTGCGGAGCAACTAAGCCCGTGCGCCACAAGTACTGAGCCTGCACTCTGGAGCCCGCAAGCCACAACTACTGAAGCCCATGCACCTAGAGCCCATGCTCCGCAACAAGAGGAGACACCACAATAAGAAGCCCGCGCACCGCAATGAAGAGTAGCCCCCGCTTGCCGCAACTAGAGAAAGCCCATGCACAGCAATGAAGACCCAACGCAGTCAAAAATCAATAAATAAAATAAATTTATATATATATAAAAAAGAAGAATCCACCTGTCAATGCAGGGGACAAGGGTTCAAGCCCTTGTCTGGTAAGATCCCACATGCTGCAGAGCAACTAAGCCTGTGTGCTACATTACTAAACCTGCACTCTACAGCCCGCAAGCCACAACTACTGAGCCCGTGTGCCACAACTACTGAAGCCCACACGCCTGGAGCCCATGCTCTGCAACAAGAGAAGCCACCCCAATGAGAAGCCTGCACACCACAACAAAGAGTAGCCCCCACTCGCTGCAATAGAGAAAAGCCCACGCACAGCAACGAAGACCCAATGCAGCCAAAAATAAATTTAAAAATAAATTAATTAACTAAAAAAAAAAAAAGAAAAAAAAAGACAAAGCAATTCTAAAATTCGTATGGAACCATGAAGGACTCCCAAGAGCCAAAACAATCTTGAGAAAGAACAAAGCAGCAGACCTCACATTTCCTGTCTTGAAACCACATCACAAAGTTACAGTAATCAAAACTGTACTTTATGGTACTGGCATAAAGACAGACATATAGACCAATGGAAAAGAATAGAGATCCCAGAAATAAGCCCACGCATACATGGCCTTCAAGAAGTGTGCCAAGACAACACAATGGGAAAAGAATACTTTCTTCAACAAATAGTGCTGGGAAAACCAGATACCCACATGTAAAAGAGTTAAATTGGACCCCAATCTTACACCACACACAAAAATCAACTCAAAATGTATTAAAGACTTAAACATAAGATCTGAAACTATAAAACTCCTAGAAGAAAAGATAAGGGAAAACTTCAGAATATTGGGGCTCACAATGATTTCTTGGATAGGGAACCAAAAGCACTGACAACAAGAGCAAAAATAGACAAGTGGTACTACAGCAAACTTAAAAGTTTCTGTTAAGAAAAGGAAACAATTAATAGAGTGAAAAGGCAACCTACAGAATGGGAAAAAATATTTTAAAAACATATATTGGATAAGTCATTAATATCCAAAATATATAAAGAACCCTTACAACTCAATAGCAAAAAACGGGCAAAGAACTTTAATAGACATTTCTCCAAAGGAGACATACATATAGTCAACAGGTATATGAAAAGATGCTCAACATCACTAATCATCAGGGAAATGCAAATCAAAACCACAATAAGATATCACCTCACACCTGTTAGGATGTCCATTATTATTATTATTTTATTTTTATTTTTCTTCCGGTACGCAGGCCTCTCACTGTTGTGGCCTCTCCCGCTGCGGAGCACAGGCTCCGGATGCGCAGGCTCAGCGGCCATGGCCCACGGGCCCAGCCGCTCCGCAGCATGTGGGATCTTCCCGGACCGGGGCACGAACCCGTGTCCCCTGCATTGGCAGGCGGACCCTCAACCACTGTGCCACCAGGGAAGCCCAGGATGTCCATTATTAAAAAAAAAAACAAACCAAAATAACAAGTGTTGGCAAGAATGTGGAGAAATTAGAACCCTGGTGCACTGTTGATGTGCAGGTAAAATGGTACAGCCACTATGGAAAATGGTATGGAGTTTCCTCAAAATATCAAAAATTGAACCACCATATAATCCAGCAATCCCACTTCTGGGTATTTATCAAAAAAATTGAAAACAGGATTTCCTAGATATTAGCACTCCTGTGCTCACTGCAGCATTATTCACAATAGCCAACAGTTGGAAACGATCTAAATGTCCACTGACAGATGAATGGATAAAGGAAATATATACATACTTTAAAAAAGAAGGAAATCCTTCTATGCTACAACATGGATGAAGCTCAAGGACATTAGGCTAAGTGAAATCAGCCAGTCACAGAAGGACAAAAACTGCATGATAGCACTTACATAAGGTATTTAAAATAGTCAAACCTATATAAGCAGAAAGTAGAGTAGTGGTTGCCAGGGGCAGGGAGGAGTGGGAAAAGGCGAGTTGTTCAATGGGTTTAGAGTTTCAGTCCTGCAAGATGAGGAAGTTCTAGAGATCCCCTGTACACCAATGTGCATACAGTTAACAATATTGTACTATACACTTAAAAGTTTGCCAGTGAGGGTAAGTTTCATATTATGCATTTTTTTTTTTACCACACACATGTGAAAAGTCTCTGGTTTCAGGTCTAGTCTCCCATTCTGGACTACAAAACAAAAAAGAAATCTGTATTTGTCCTGCCCTGGGCATTAAGAAGAAACTGCTGAAATGGAGGCTTCCGGAAAACAATAATGAGAACAAGTAGCTTTTTCTATTTATAAATATGACTTTCCATTCTGTGAAAGATGGTAAGATAGGCACAAAGTAATGTTATAACAATGACAAAGAAAGTTAAAAAGGGCTCTTAACAAGGATGCAGAGTAGCTCTGAGAATGGGGAGAGCCATTTCAGAGGAATGAATGAGGAGGGTAACCAGGTGAACAAGGAGATAAAGGCATTCTGAGAAATGAGAAGAGCTAGACTGGGTTGGGGAAATTTGACCAGAGTCAAAATCTACAACATCTAAGAATTAAGTTATCCTGTTAGGAAGCTCCCAAGTCTCCTTCACACACTTCTCCTTCTCCTTCCTCATCCTGCACACAACCACCAAAGAACTGTCAGGCCATTAACTCCCTTTTACCTACAGGCACTTTCCTATATCCTCTCTAGCCACCCAAGCCACAGTTGAGCCCTATTTGTAGAAAGTTCTCCAACTCCACTTCTAGCTAGGATTCATTCTCCAATGCCTACACATACCCAGGAACACAGAGGCTCAGCAGAACGTTGAAAAGAGACCAGATGTCAATTCTTTTGCTTCTATCATCAGTTATTTCTACTACTTGATAAGAATTTTTCCTGATAAATAATCCTATTTTTTTAATAACCTCTTTCAACCTTCCAGATGTACTAGCCTCCAAAACTCTGCTTTGCCCCTGACACTCTTTAACTCAAATTTCACATTTTGGTTTCCACACATACAGATTCCATTATTTCTGGGGATCTGAACCATAAGACTCCTAGGCTTTACCAACTTTTGCCTTTATATATATACTGTATGGTTAAGAAAGTTAACTCTGACTACTGTTACTATGGTGCCACACCATGTCCAAAACAACATCATCACTGCTCAAAACCCTACAAATGCTAAGTCCACTGATATAATAATGTTAGGGAAAATGGAGGAGAAGGCAATTCTTCACTGTTTCTGAGATTGCCTTCCATCAAGGGGGAATCTTATTAGTGTAGCAATTTGGACCCTTACCTCATTCCTTATTTCTCAAATGAACACAATCTGATTACATTATTAGAAATAGATGTATGGGGCTTCCCTGGTGGCGCAGTGGTTGAGAATCCGCCTGCCGATGCAGGGGACACGGGTTCGTGCCCCGGTCCGGGAGGATCCCACATGCCTGGAACAGGCATAATGAGGAGCCAGAGCAGAGAGGAAGGACATCCTCCCACACAAGAGCTGAGAAACAGAAAGAGCAGCCACGTGGAAGAGTGGAAGTGAAGGTGTCATCTGGGGATCTGAGGATGTTGTGTCAGGTGTACCCAGTCACTTTCAAAGGTGTGTGGTTTTAAGAGGTGCTTCCTGCAAAGTATTTCAGAGGTGCCTGTCCCTCACTCACCAACTGAGATCTCAGTTCCAGAGACCCCCATCTACCTGCTTTCTCTGACTCACCTGGAGAGTGCCAACGTGCGTTCTCTCCCTCCATCATCCATGGCTCTTGTCCTTGCTCCACCTTGAAGATCACTTTTGTTTTGGTGACTGGACACCCTGTTCATGGGAAACAACACAGAACTGGGGACAAAGTGCTAGGAACAAACGACTACCTCACAATTCGGGTTTGCCTCCTCGAGTCTTAGGGCCTGTGAAGATGATAGACAAGCTTTAGAACACAAAAGACCCTTCTTCATTTGGGAGGCAGAAGCATTAAACATACTACCTGATCCCCAAAGGGGATTATGAATCTTTGACCGGACTAAGCTTGTGGCGCAGTGGTTAAGAATCCACCTGCCAATGCAGGGGACAAGGGTTTGAGCCCTGGTCCGGGAAGATCCCACATGCTGAGGAGCAACGAGGCCCGTGCACCACAACTACCAAGCCTGCTCTCTAGAGCTCGCAGCCATAACTACTGAGGCCATGTGCCACAACTACTGAAGCCCACGCGCCTAGAGCCCTTGCTCCACAACAAGAGAAGCCACCGCAATGAGGAGCCCACGCACCGCAACGAAGAGAAGCCCCTGCTCGCCACATTAGAGAAAGAGAAAGCCCGCACTCAGCAAAGAAGACCCAACATGGCCATAAATAAACGAACAAACAAACAGAAATAGCAAAAAAAAAAAAAAGAAAAAGATTCTTTGCCCACTAAAATTCAGGGTCAAACTTACTAATGCCTCAGAATGTTCACAGGTTTCTCAAGTCTTAAAGGAAGGGTACTATTAGTATATCCTGAGTTACACAGGGAAGTTGTCCTTACCCACTGAGATGAGGTTTCTAAAGTTCTCCAGCATCACATCCCAATACAGCTTCCTCTGAGCACATCCCAGCAGCTGCCACTCCTCCAGGGTGAAGTCCACGGCCACATCCTGGAATGTCACTGATCCCTGTAATAGTACATTCATCTTCGACCTGAAGTGAGCACCACTGGGGCACGTGGAGGGGATTCAGAGCAATTCCTCTAATTATGTTCATATGTTCAGAGTTTGCAGTAAGTTACCTAGAATAACTAAAAACTACGTACTTGATTTAGAATTAAAATTTGTGATAGAAGAAAATCATATTAAAACTGTCCCAGTATATAAATATACACACATACGTATATATACATACGTATACGTACATATATATGGAGAGAGGGAGAGGAAGAGAAGGAATAAGATAATACTAAGTTCACTGAGCATTGTTCTGGCCTCAGGTATTCTGCTTATACAAAGGGACACTGAAAAACAGTCATATGAAAACGGCTACTCATTTATGACAAATCATCAAATTTTTTTCTTTCACGATAAGTACCAGGAAAATCTTTATCTATGGAATTGTTATACCTTATTCTCTAGGACATGGCCAATAACTTCACTGATTGGGTATCCTGTTTTTATGACTGCCAAGATTAAGCATAAATTTGCATCTCAACATTACAAAGTATGTGCAGACCCTACGGACTCCATATCAATTTTCTAATTTTTCTTCAATTTAAATTTCAATCTATATTTTTCCCATTTATATTCTTACCTATTAATACTTTTCCACTTTAATATATGGAGTCTTACAAGTCACTTCAAATTCACCAGAAAGCAAAGTGAAATTTGAATGAATAAATGGATGGACAGACGTGTGGATGGATGGATATCTTGCCTGGAAGTTGGTCGCTTTCTGCGGCTCATGAGAAAGGACACCGATCTACGAAAACAAGACAGGGGGAGTCCCCTGCCTTTCCAGCCTAGAAATAAGTACCCATATGCCAGCTACAAAAAAGGCTACTGGGGGAAGAATGACCTTTCAAACAAGCAGGGAAGTCCATGTTATAGAAAGACCAACTTGTCCACTTTTAATCCTGATATGATCACAGGAAACTTGGGTAAGGATGGTCTCTCTTGGGTAGATATATACATTTCTGCCCATTGATCTATTACAATTTATTGTTAATTTCTGATCTAGTGATTTCTTTTCTCCCAGAAACTTATCCCAAATAAATAAAAATTGATGGATATGAAGATTAAAAGCCTGAGTTCTGGAGCCAGGCAACCGAGTTCAAATTCAGCTACTCCACTTACTAGCAGCAATGACCCGAAGAAAGTCACTTAACTACTCTATACCTCAGTTTTCTTATCTGCAAAACGCTGATGATAATAGTACACACATCATAGGATTTTTTCGAGGATTAAACAAGTGAATACATGGAAACCACTCAGAACAATATGTGGTAAGCACTCAATAAGACTGTGACTATTTTTAAAAATAAAAAAGGGGAGAAAGGGAGAGATGAAAAATAATGTTTTTATATCATTGCTTATAATATGAAAACACAGACAATAGCTTAAATGTCCATTAACAGAGTGTTGACTTTTAAAAAAAGATGATAGCTTAAATGTCCATTAACGGTGTTGATTTAAAAAAAAAGATGCTGTAGAAAGATATTGCTTTGGAAAGAGGTTCCATTTATATTTGTAGGTAAAAAAAGTATGTTAAAATATATAACATGATCCTCCCCTCCCCCTTTTAAAAGAATATGCATGCAGAAACAGAGACACACAAGCTTGGTGGTCTCTGCAAATAAATAATAGCTATCTACAAAATGTAAATAACTGTTATTTAGGGTTGTAAAGACAGCAGAATCATATGTAACTTCTATTTTTTTACATATTTGTACTTTCTAAATGTTTATAATGTATTATTTTTTCAAATATATACACATACATGTAAATATATAGTTTAAAAATATACATATAAAATTTAAACAAAGGTCTGTAATGCCCTACAACATCTTGGTTCCACCTCTTCCAACCTCATCTACTTCAATCCTTCAAGCACCCTCCTATAGTCACTCTGATCAGACATTCAGCTTTCTTGCTCTTCCTCCAAAATACCAAGGATGATTACTCAGAATCTCTGCACATCTCTTCTGCCTGGGCTGTTCTCCCCCAGGGAAAAATCGGGATACTGCACAGCTCACTCTCTAAATTCCTTCAGGTCTCTGCTTACAGGTCACTTAGCAGCGAGGCTTTTCTTGACAACCTCAGATAAAAAAGCTTCCTCCCTCACGGTCACCACCACTCTGTACACCCTTACTCTGTCTTTTTCTCCATTGCACCTACTATCAAATGACAGATTGTGTATCTGTTTATTTGGTTTTTGCTTCTCTACCTCCATGAAAAAACACAGATTCTGTTCTGCTCACTGTGGTACACCAAGTACCAGAATGGTGTTTGGTCCACAACAGACACTCAGCAAATATTTGCTGAATGAATCAAACTCCTTGTTACATGTTTTCAAAAGAAACTTATTAAGCAACTTTGGCCCAACTGAACTGTGATGCAGAGGACTTCCCTGGCAGGCGAGTGGTTAAGACTCCGTGCTTCTACTGCAGGGGGTACCGGTTCAATCCTCGGGCAGGGAACTAAGATCCTGCATGCCGCTGCGGTGCGGCAAAACTTTTTTTTATTTTTATTTTTTTAATTTTTGGCTGCGCTAGGTCTTCGTTGCAGCCCATGGGCTTTCTCTAGTTGTGGCGAGTGGGGGCTACTCTTCATTCCAGTGCGCGGGCTTCTCATTGTGGTGGCTTCTCTTGTTGCAGAGCACAGGCTCTAGGTGCGCAGGCTTCAGTAGTTCTGGCACAGGGGCTCAGTAGTTGTGGCGCGTGGGTTTAGTTGCTCCGCGGCACGCGGGATCTTCCCGGACCAGGGCTCGAACCCGTGTACCCTGTATTGACAGGTGGATTCTTAACCACTGCACCACCAGGTAAGTCCCGTGGCAAAACTTTTGAACTGTGATGCAGGAAAAAGAAGAGTCTGGGAATTGAAGACTGGATTTCAGGCCTGACTCAGCCACTAACAAGCTGTGGGACTCTAGCACTCAATTGCCATCTCCTTAAAATGAAGAAGCAGAACCACAAGACTCCTAAAAGTCCTTCTAGCACCATGAGGCTGTGATTACTCTGTAAACTAGTTCTGCATTTAGGTAAGGGGAGAAAGGGAATCAGCATAACCCTAAAGGGCAAATATAACAACTAAAATAGTAAGAAGCCAGCTTAATTGTGAAGGAAGCAATGAGGAAGGGAACGCACTGGTGTGAATGTGTGTTTGTGAGAGCCTGAGAGACACAGAAAGAGAGAAGGGGAATGAATAAATGTGTTTAGGAAAGAAGCAGAATATCTTCTGTAGTAGCTTTTGATTCTTCTTTCCCTTGACCATACCCTCATTCTCCTCCTGTGAGTTTCATTTTCCTGTGGAGCCTGACCACATAAACCCATACTTCATTTCCTGTAATTCTCACCTCTCTCCTCAAACATTTGGGACAACACCTCCATAAGCACAGTCCTTGATGGTACTTACATGTAATGCCATGAGTCAAGCCCTACTCTCACTAGATAGTAGAGACAGAAGTTGATTCTTGTCTCAACTGAAATGGGGTAAAAAAGTCACAGGTCAGGAGAGCCTCTTCCCGGGGTTAATCTGACGGAGAAGCGACACTCCTTCAACGGGAACCTTCACGTTGGGCCGCGATCCTTTAAACTCACCATCCTGTGGCCCTAGGTTGGCTTTCTGTAGATTTTAACCAGGGCCGCTGGAAACTGAAACAGGCAGGAATACGCAAGAGGGACCCTCAGGTTCAATTACACAGTCTTCCTGCAGAGACACCAAGAGTTCTCTCAATAACAATGATCACAAGTTGAAGTTCATATAGCATTCACTCCTCAAGAAGAATACAAACTAACTCTTTGTTTTAGGCAAAGTACTATGTTGCAAAAATAATGAAATTTGGGTAAAATGGCACTGAGTTTGAATACTCGCTCCTCCACTAACAAGCTGTGTGATTTGAAGCAGCTTCATACCTCCCTGTAAAACGATGAGTACACTTACAAGGCATTCTTATAAACAAATGTCAATACTTTAAAATAATGTGCTTAACAGTGTCTGGCACTGGCCGTATTGGTTCTCTTCCCCGCCGCTTTGAAGGGGTTTACTGCCTTCGGGAGAGTCAAAAATCTTGTGGAATGAGATGAGTTACGGTTCAACGCACAGGCGGGGGCTCCCTACGCGGTCCACACTACCTACAACACAGCAACGCAGACTGGCCCGACACGCCCCAGCCAGACCTGGGGAGAAAGGAGCCCAGACCTGGGCAGAAAGGAGCCCAGCCCTTACTCGGCTTCCCCTGAGCCAAATGCCCCCGCGCATAGGAGTTACCTACAATTTTGCTTTCTTCACATGAACTGAGAAGCCGGTCTCTGCTCTCCACCAGTCCCTCAAGCCCTTCTGGCTCACCCGCCGCTCAGTACTGAAACACGTGGAGGAACGCAAACACTTCCTGAGGTCCCCACTGCGCGTGTGCGGAAATAGCGACCCACCCAGACCCTCCCCGCAGTGTTCTCTGGGGAAATCCACCAGAGACTACATTTCCCATAAGGCTCCTGGAGTTTATGTCCGTAAGGCCTCAGGGATTTCCTCTTCATTTAGCGGAGATCTGTAGTTTGATGTTGTTTGGGCTTCATGAAGAATCATATTGAAAGGAAACGTGTACGTAATTTTTACTGATTAATATAAACGTGACATATAGAAAACATATGCCATATAGACGTGGTAAATAGAAAACAGTAATTTATTTAAAGGAAGAGTTTCTTCTTTCATTTTATTTTTAAAACGAATTAAACTTAGTAACACTGTAATAACATATCATCTGTAAATAGTTTTAAAAGCTAAACTATGTAAATTAATGTATTAGATCCCTGTTTAAAAGGTTTTTAGTTTCAGACAGCTTAGTTATGAGTATGTTTCAAAGCTTTATTACAATCTAGGTGTAAGGGAACAGGAAGAGGGCAATTTCAAGTTTCACTCAGGGAAAAGAGTTTATATAGGAAAAGAGAAGGGTTACATAATCGTTGGCGAGCTATAAAAATGAGAGTGTATCTAACAGGCATCAGGTTGGGTGGATAACTAGTTTCTATAACAAGTCTTAATTCAATTAAAGTCATTTAGAAATTGCTTGTCAGGAATGATCATTTTTTCCCAGAAGGAAGTCATGAATTATAGTATGCAAAAAAAAAAAACCCTTTTCCCGGACGAGGTTTGGGACAATTTCTCTTCTATAGGTTTCTTCAGACCTTTCTCCTCCACCCCTCAGCCCCAGCTCTCTCTTTTTTTAAAAAAAGTATTTATTATTTATTAATTTTTTTATGGCTGCATAGGGTCTTAGTTGCAGCACATGGGATCTTTCGTTGTGACATTCGGGCTTCTCTCTAGTTGTGGCCCACAGGCTCAGTAGTTGTGGTGCATGGGCTTAGTTGCCCCGTGGCATGTGGAATCTTAGTTCCCTGACCAGGGATCGAACCCATGTCCCCTGCATTGGAAGGCAGATTCTTAACCACTGGACCACCAGAGAAGTCCCTTTTTTTCCCCTTTTTTTTTTAATGTGTGTATACTCTCAGGCCTTATCGTAAGCATATATCTAATATTCATTCAACAAAAACATGTTGCCTGAGTTCCTGTTATATACCAGACATTGATTTGGGTATGGAGTAGTGAGCAAAACAGACAAAAATGCCTGCCTCGTGGAGCTAATGTTCTATTTTATTAGATATTGATAAATGCTGTGGAGAAAAACAGTGCAATGAAAGGGGATAGGCAGTAGTGGAGGGCTGCAGTTTTAAACAGAGTAGTCCAGGAAGGCCTCTCTTAGGAGATATTTGAGCAAAGACCTGAAGGAAATGAAGTTGCCAACTTATGCCAGATGAAAAAGGGTTTTAGGTAGAGGAAACAGCAAGAGCAAAGACCTGAAGCAGAAAGTGCCAAACACATTTAAAGAACAGCAAGGAGGGCCATGTACCTGGATAAGGGAGAATAATAAAGAGGTAAGGAGGGGGGAGGGCCCAGACTGTGGAGGGACTTGTAATCAATGTAAGGACTTTAGCTTTTCCTCTGAGTGAAAATAGAGGCTTCTGGAGAATTTTGAGCAGAGGAGTGGCATGGTCTGACTCAACTTTTACTATGATCACTCTGGCTGCTGCGTGGAGAATAAACTGGAGGAAAGCCAGGGTACAACCAGTTAGGAGGTCATTAGAATAATCAAGAAGTGAGATGATGGTGGCTCAGACCAAGTAGTAGCAGAAGAGCTAGTGAGAAGTAGTTGCATTCAAGGTCTAGTTTGAAGGCAGACTCGATATTGATTTACTGTAGATCATATGTAAGGTATGAGAGAAAAGGGAGACTCAAGGATGATTCCCAAGTTCCAGGTGTGAGCAAGTGAAAGGATGGAATTGCCATCAGATGAGATGGAGAAGGCTGCAAGAGGAGCACATCTAGGGAGAAGGAGAGAGAGCATGACCTGTTTTGAACGTGTTGAGTTTGAGATGCCGATAAGAGACAACCAGGTGGTGAAGTTGGACAAATATGCTTGAGTTCAGGAGAGATGTCTACAAGAAATACATTTGGGAGATATCATTATATAGATAGACTTTAAAACCACCAGACAAATGGGGTTACCAATGAAGAGCATATATAGAGAGAAGAGAAGAGGTCTGAGGATAGAGCCCTGGGATATTCCCAAGTTGAGAGTTTGTAGAGATGAGAAGGACTCAGCAGGGAGACTGAGAAGGAAAAATCAGTGAAGCAGGAGGAGAACCAGGAGAAGGTGGCTGCTGTAAGCAACGTGGAAATAAATGCTTCACAGAGAACCGAGGGCTACATTGCGTCCTAAGCGGTTAATAATTAAGGCCGACGACTTGGTCATTGGATACAGCAAGTAGAATTTTATCGGTGACTTTTACCAGAACAGTTTCAGCGGAGTGGTGTAGGGGAAAGCCTATTTGGACTAAGTTTAAGAGAACATGACCTGAAAAGTCTAGATTGGGGGAATTTCAGTGAGACAAAGAGATGGCTTCTGTGGAAAAAAAAAAAATTCAAGAAGGAAAAAAAAAAGACGGAAGGGGAACGGGTAGATTAACAGAGTGCTAAAACTAGCACTTTGGTGAAAGTTTGATGAGGAACAGCATATTATTTCCCCTGAAAATTAATTACCATTTTTCCCTTTGTAATTAAGTAATTAAGGGAAAATGGTAATTTTACAATGTAGAAATGTGGTGGATGCCACCCTAACCAAGTAATTAAAGTTAAAGTGACCAGTAATGGGACTTCCCTGGTGGTGCAGTGGTTAAGAATCTGCCTGCCAATGCAGGGGACACGGGTTTGAGTGCTGGTCCGGGAAGATCCCACATGCCACGAAGCAACTAAGCCCGTGAGCCACAACTACTGAGCCTGCATCCCACAACTACTGAAGCCTGTGCACCTAGAGCCTGTGCTCTGCAACAAGAGAAGCCACCACGATGAGAGGCCTGCGCACCGCAACGAAGAGTAGCCCCTGCTCGCCACAACTAGAGAAAGCCCACGTGCAGCAACGAAGACCCACCTCAGCCAAATAAGTAAATAAATAAATAAAAATTTAAAATAAAATTAAAAAAAACTAAGATGACCAGTAATAAGACAAGCTTGACATTGTGCCTCCTGACATGAAATACTAAGAACATCACTTACGTGATATACTTGCCCAAATGCATAACTTGAATCTAATCATGAGGAATCATCAGACCAACCAAAACTGAGGGGCACTCTACAAAATAACTGGCCTGTACTCTCCAAAAATATCAGTGTCATGAAAGATGTTGAAAGGCTGAGGAATTGTTCCAGATTAAAGGAGTCTGAAGAAATATGACAACGAAATACAATGGGTAATCCTGGTTTGGATCCTGGACCAGAAAAAAAAAATTGTTAAGAAAAACATTATTGGTTTAAATGCAATGTGGTATCTTGGATTGGATCCTAGATAAGAAAAAGGACATTTATTGAAAAACTAGTGAAATGTGAATAAAATCTGGAATTTAGTTAATTGTGATAAACCGGTGGTGGCTTCTTAGTTGTGCTCTGGTAATAAAAGATGTTAACTTTAGGGGCAATAGGTGAAGGATATATGGGAACTCTTGGTACTAGCTTTGAAACTTTTCTGTAAACCTAAAATTATTCCAAAATTAAAAATTTCTTTAAAAAAGAACAGTATTGAGACAATTGGGGAATTTTATGGATGATAGATTATAGTATTATACCAGTGGTAATTTAAAAAAAATTTTGACCATTGAACTGTGGTCATATAACAGAATGTCCATGTTCAAAGGGGTGAAATGTTATTGGACATCTTCTCAGCTTCACTTCTTCCTTTTTTTTTCTGCCTAGATGAGAATAGTATTATACCAGTGGTAATTTAAAAAAAATTTTGACCATTGAACTGTGGTCATATAACAGAATGTCCATGTTCAAAGGGGTGAAATGTTATTGGACATCTTCTCAGCTTCACTTCTTCCTTTTTTTTTCTGCCCACAGCATGCAGCTTGCAGGATCTCAGTTCCCCAACCAGGGATTGAACCCAGGCCACTGCAGTGAAAGCCCAGAATCCTAGCCACTAGGCCACCAGGGAACTTCCTCTTCTTCCTTCTTTTGGTAACAGACCCTATTTTTCTTTTGGGGGACTACTCTGCTCCTATTACATGAGATCTTGGTTGTAATGTAAATCAAGGTTTTCTGTGGTATCAATCTGTCTTTTCAGTTGTATGCACTAGCTCACTGGAAATAATATGCTTTTAGTTTTGCAAAGGAAATTACTAAAAGACTAAAGTGCTTCTAAAAAAATAAGAGACCATTGTTTCTTCCTCATCATAGGTAAGTTTAACACATTTGCAATTAATATTATTATTGATATGCTTTTATTTATTTCTACCTTTTTTTTTGCCTTTCTATTTATTATATCGTTTTCTGCAACTTTCACCTTTCCTGCTCTGTTGGATTTATGAAGTTTTCATTATTGGCCTCTTCAGATTTTTAAGTTACACATTATATTTCTATGCTTTTCTAGTTACCCTTACTTTTTTCACACCTTTATAAAGCCTAAACTCTCTTTTTCCAGAACTCAAGGACTCCTAAACTTAGATCTGCCTTTTCCACTTTTTCTGTTTTCTTCTTTTTTTTTTTTTTTTTTTTTTTTGCGTTACGCGGGCCTCTCACTGTTGTGGCCTCTCCCATTGCGGAGCACAGGCTCCGGACGCGCAGGCTCAGCGGCCATGGCTCACGGGCCTAGCGGCTCCGCGGCATGTGGGATCTTCCCAGACCAGGGCACAAACCCGTGTCCTCTGCATCGGCAGGCGGACTCTCAACTACTGCGCCACCAGGGAAGCCCTGTTTTCTTCTTTTCATTATACTTTTTGTATTTGATTCTTAAAAATTAGCATATATGATATAATCAAAAAAATGAAGTTTCATTGGGAAGAAAACGCCTTATCTGCCATCTGTGTATAAATAAAGGAGAAAGAAGGTACTTTTCAGTGATCTTTTTATAAAGTAAAAAAAGAAAGAAAATCTCAAGGTATGACAAACTCTTAGAGGTGGGAAAAATCGAGGGAGTTCTCATTTAGATTGTGTATGGCTGTTTCAGCCACAGAATACAAATAGACTAGGGAGTTCTGGGAATCTGAGATGTTTGGATGGAATTAAGCATAGTTTTGGTTTTCTTCTTGCCAAAATCTCGTATGGCCTAAGTCAATGAGCTCAGTGACAAAAACTCTCAAGGTGGCAGTTTATATTTGTCCAGTAAGGAAGTATATATATATATATATATATATATATATTTTTTTTTTTTTTTTAATTTTTGGCTGCATTGGGTCTTTGTTCCTGAGCGTGGGCTTTCTCTAGTTGCAGCAAGCGGAGGTTATCCTTCGTTGCAAACGGGCTTCTCATTGCGGTGGCTTCTCTTGTTGCAGAGCACAGGCTCTAGGCGCATGGGCTTCAGTAGTTGTGGCACATGGGCTCAGTAGTTGTGGCTTGCGGGCTCTAGAGCGCAGGTTCAGCAGTTATGGTGCACGGGCTTAGTTGCTACTCAGCATGTGAGATCTTCCTGGACCAGGGCTTGAACCCATATCCCCTGCATTAGCAGGCGGATTCTTAACCACTGCGCCACCAGGGAAGTCCTTACCTTGGCTTGCTGATGACCGTCTTCCTCAGGTATCTTCACATGGTCCACTGCCTAGATGTGTCTGTGCCCTAATCTCTTCTTATAAGGATACCAGTCATACAGTACTGGATTAGGGCTCACATGGTCTCAATTTACCTTAATTACCTCTTTAAATGCCCAATCTTGAAATACAGTCACATTTTGGGATACTCAGGATTAGGACTTTAACATACAAATTTGGGGGACACAATTCAGCTCACAACACATCTTAATTATTAAAAGAATCTAGTAGCCCTGTGCCTGGTACACAGTGAATCCTCAATATACAGGTTTTATTAATATCCCCTGCATTAGCAGGCGGATTCTTAACCACTGCGCCACCAGGGAAGCCCAAGGAAGTATATTTTAACTTGCTCTACTGTATTCCTTCTTCCACTTAAGGGAGTGAATTAATTTATGGAACGTAGATAACATGCTTCCTGACACATTACAATTAAAATTCCCTTGTTTTATTCGCAGACCATCGCACACCTCTTGCCACCTCGACCTACACAGCTGCTCTTCCAAGGGGACCTCACATCATGCCGACGACAGTAGAGCTCCCTACTGCCTCCTAATGTGTGTCCTCTTCCTGTAGGCTTACATAGTTTGGAGTTTTTCAGATGAGAAGCATGGGCATGGGAAGGGGAGATAGGATGGGAATGGAAAGCACCGAGTAGGGTAAAACAAGGATCATGTAGGAAATGAGAGAAAACTGTTGAGTTGAAAAAAAAGGCAAGTCCCGTGACTATATATACCTAAAGAATTCCTTTCAATTCCAAAAGAAAGAAGGTAACAGAAATTTTTGAAACTGCAAGAGTGTAACCAGTATGCCGCCTCCTAAAACTGGTAAAGTGTTAAAGAAAAAAGGTATTCAGTGACATTTGTTAAAGATGACAAATGACAAGACAGACTTTACTTAGGACCAGTATGATAGGTATAGGGACCACTGCCATGGGATTTTAGTTGGGGAGAGATTGCGCTCAACTCTGAATACACCATACACAAGTAGGAATTTATAGCTAAGGAGTAGGGTAGGGGTCAGTGGGTGGAAAATTACTAAGAGAAAACGAGTAAGGAAGGTTCTGGCTGAATCCACCTAACAGGATTCCTGCTGAAGACAGGCCAGGGTGATCAGACATCACCTGAAGGATGATGGAGGATGAGGAACCTGATCAGATATTGAGGGTGCAGGGTTCTGGTTAAAATGACTTAGCAGGGTTCTTGCTAAAACTAGATTTTACAAGTAAGTGTGCAAATGGGCCTCGGAAAGGTTCAGGAGCCTGACTAAAGTTTGGTCAAGCAAAAAAGTCAGTAAATAATTTAGATCCTTAAGTGCTAGTATGCTTGTTCAAAAAAAAAGCACTATCATTCATTTATAATCATTACTCAGCATTACTCTTCAAAAAATGGCCAATGAGAGAAAAACAAAGTAATATAGTTGTAACTGAGCTTAAACTTGAAAAGGCTTGATTTCTGAATTTAGGTTCAAGCTGTATTGTCACAACTTAAGAAAAGGCATAAAAGTTTTTTGACATTATCAAAGAATATTGTGAACGGCAGTAAAAACTGTAGCTTAAATAATGGTTGGTTCATCCTTTTAAGGGAATATGTGGAACTTACAAAATGTCACGTTCCAAAGTGAAGTTGCTAAGCAAAAAAAAAAAATGTGCTCTTTTCAACTCGATTAATGCTGCCTGTGCTGTCACATGGTAAATTCCAGGCACCCCTAGGAGCTAAACCTGTATCAATTTCTTACAAGAAAACAAAAATAGACCCCAAAGCTCACTCCCTGAAAGTTGCAAAGTATCATGACACTCTAGTTTATTAAAATGAAATGTAGATGATACCCTAGTTAACTACTACTTGAGCTATGCTTACACCTTAGGTAAATACATCAATGAAAAAGAACAGGAATATTTGATGAAGGGCAAATGTTTTATTTACACACTTATTTAAATACTTCTTTTCCTCAACTGAGTACTTACTGTAATACAGAATACAACTGCTTTCCCCCTCTCAATTGGTATCTTGTTAAATTATACATATGTGTAATTCTTTACATCTTTATAACAAGTTTGAGAATGAGATTCAGTAACACTGCCATACCCCTTAAACGTACCAGCAAATGGGTGAAAATATTACTGAAATTCATACTACATATTAAACCACATGTTTTCACTTGCATGTTACTGTTAGGATTGGAAGAAAAAAATGGTGAAATTTACTGCAGAAACTCTTAATAGATATAATTTAATATAATATATAATATAAACGTATTTTATACTCACACTTGCATAATTGTATAATTCGTTATAAAAATTAAAAATCAGAGATGGTAAATGTAGTTTTCACTGATTCCTTGATTTTTAATTTATGCTTACTTTCCAAGCTCTATGTGCATTTATAAATTAACTTTTTCTGTGATCTTTTCTCTAAAAACATTATTATCACTTGCAGAACATGATTGGCATTGATTTTTTTAATGGGAATTTATTCTTCCAGTTCATTCAGATTGGAGGATTTCTCCTCACCATAAATTCTCTACTTAATAAGGTTTATCAAATATTTAAAGTTTTCTCAGATTCATAAGTGAATATTACATATGAATTTTCTGATGTACAATAAGATTTGACTTTTGGGAAAATGCTTTCCCACATTTGCTACATTCATAGGGCTTTTCTCCTGTATGAATTATCTGATGTCTGAGGAGATGAGACTTCTTGATGAAGGCTTTGCCACATTCAACACATCCATAAGGTTTCTCTCCTGTGTGAATTCTTTGATGCGTAACAAGCACAGAAGTGTTGCCAAAGGCTTTGCCGCATACAATGCATCGATAGGGTTTCTCTCCTGTATGAAATCTAGAGTGTTTATAAAGGGATGAACTATACCTGAAGGTTTTCCCACATTCCTTACATTCAAATGAGTTCTCAAGTGTATGTGATTTCACGTGTTGAGTAAAGGAGGAGTTCCAGGTGAATGATTTCCCGCATTGACTGCATTCATAAGGCTTCTCTCCAGTGTGGAGTCTCTGATGGACCACGAGTTGTGCTTTATGCGTAAATGCTTTCCCACAATCACTGCACACAAAAGGTCTCTCTCCATTATGTATTTTCTGATGAGTTGTAAGGTGAGCCTTCCTGCTATAGGCTTTCCCACAGTCGTTGCATTCAAAGGGTTTTTTTCTTGTATGATTTTTTTCATGTCTAATAAAATGAAACTTCTTTTTGAAGGCTTTCCCACATTCACTGCATTCATAACAGTTTTCTCCAGTATAACATCTATTACAATTAAGTAAGTCTGAAGTAGGTTGCAAACTCTTCCTATATGACTTACATTTATATGATTTTTTTCTTGTAGGATTAAGACTTGTGCTCATATTATAACCATGAAGTCTCTTCACAGTCAGAATTTTATTGAACATGAAAAAAACTGAATTCAAAAAATTGTCTTTGCTTTCCTGGTGCTTATCTGATTCATCAATAAGTGGGCAGTCAGCTTCTAAAAAGGAGTACAGTGAAACATTCCTAGTTAATCTTTGCCATCAACAGTTATAGAAACATATATGATTTCAAATCTAGTCTCTCATTCTGAAACAAATCTGTATTTGCCTTCTCCTGAGCTTTAAGAATAAAAATGCTAAAGAGGAAATGGGAGCACAGAATGACAATGAGAAGAGATGGCTTAACTTGTGACCTGAGGAAAGATAGTAAAATAGCACAAGGTACAGTAAGGAGGGTACAAAAGAAATCAAAAAGTTGCTCAATTGCTCAACAAGGGCATATGGTTAGCTCACAGAATGAAGTGAGCCCACTGTGGAGATGTGATCAACAGACCGGGTAGCCAGGGGAACAAGAGACAAGGGAGTTAAGGGAAAATATCAGAGTGAAAACTAGATTTGGAGAAGGGAGATCAGAATCAGGGTCCTTACTACCTAATTCCTAGATTACCCAGGTAGAATAGCTCCTTATTTCCCTCATTCATATCTCCTTTTCCTCTTGATCATCTGGCACAATGTCACTTCCCTTCAGGAACATTCTTCTATCTCCAACTCTCTAACCTCATCCAAACCACGGCTGAGACATATCTGTAGACAGGGCTCCAACTCTACTACAGCTGGGATTCATTCTTACACGTACTTGTAAGCCCAGGAACACAAAGGTCTAGCAGGTCATTCGAGAGTGTGCTATTCTTAACCCAAGCACAGATTCTACCTGCTTGTTACCATTTTTATTCAGACTGAGTTTTGATATATGACAAGTACTGCTTTTACATCCTCTTTCAATCTGCCTAACAAACTAGTCCCCAGAAAGCCTCTTTGCTCCTGAAGTCACATTTTTAGATTCCTAGTCTCAAAACGCTATAAATCCCAAATACACTGTTCCATTAAAAACAAAAAAAATTAGGGAGGGGGTTATAATTCCCCACTCCTGAATTTCCTTCCATGTGGAGTTACTACAATACCCCTAGCCTTTTGCTTCATGCCTTATCCTCTGTAGAGCTGGCTGAGTAGTGGGCTATAGCCATTAATACACATTTCTTTATTGAGTGGTTCTAAATGTGGGGACTGGGTTCCTGTCTTCTTTCCTCTCTACTTCAACCAATGAGAAGCAGCATCCTGTGTTACCTTGGCCAACAATAACCAACTGAAAAATCCAGGGTAATCAGCCTGGTGAACAAAAATATGCAATACAATGAATTCACTCATGGTATCTAAGCATGCACTGCTCTAGCCCTCAACAAATACCTAATTCTGTTCCAAGGATTCTAGATTCTAAATAGCTACAATCATTTGCTCATGTTCCTTCCCCACCTTAACTTGCCCTCCTTCATCCTCTCTCATCCTATCTAGTATTTAGATATCCTTTAGGGAGGAGCCATTGTTCCATGATCTTAAAAAAAAGGCTCCTCCAGTCTTTGCCTACTTTAAACTTTAGTCTCCATTTTCTCTGAACTTCTAAGACAGTCATCACTGCTGCCTAAACCATTTATTTTGACAACTAACTAGATTAAAACTGCAATGTTACTGTGCATTGAACAAATGTTCCACATTCATCAAATTTTAAAATATATGGCTATGTTTTGCCTTTTCAACTACAATTTACACACCTGGAAAAACAATTTTTTTTTCTTTGAATCCTTCTCGGGAAACATTAAAAAGCCTTGTTGAATGAAAGGATAAGAAACATCCCCACAATCCCTGACTTTACAAAAATGAATTAATTAAATATTCATTGAATGTCATGATGTGCTCATTAATGGTGTAACTGGACTTTCTCTTCAGGGAGTAATCTTGAGAAAACATGCCTTAAAGCCACAGGTTTTTAAAAAAAAAAAAAGTCTTAAAAGCCACAGGATTAAAAAAAAAAATCTAAGATAGTATACGTCAAGTTTTCGTGACAGAGCCATAGTAGAGTTGGGATGGGAATTCAAAGAAGGCAGAGATCAATGTAGGCTAAAGTTACCATGGAAGAGGAGAAAATTGAATTCAGACTTCATAGCATGCTGGTTTTGAAACCGAGTGGGGCCTTGAGGGGCTCCCAGGCACTGAAACCGTGAGGCCTGGGCACTGAGGCCTCCTTTTGTCCACCATTTCTTCCAGGCAAGACTCCAGCCTCCATAACTTTCCCTGAGTTCCAAAAGGTGGATTTGAACAGTTGCTAATCAAGGGAGGAGCAGCTAAGAAACCACCTGAGGCAGGATTAAAGGGACCAGAGAAGCTCATCAAGATTCAGAGAAGACCACCTGAGACTGAGGGAGTGCAAGCCCTGTGCACACCCTGATCTTGTCAGGACCCCACCTTTGAACCCCTGTTATAAAGCCCTTAATCAAATCCTCTGGGGGAGAGACACATTTGCCTGGCAAAGCAATAAAGCTATCCTCTTCTCCTTCACCCAAAAGTCTGTGATTTGATTCAGCATCGCTGTACAGAGAGGCCGAGCTTTCGGCAACAGTTTTAGTTAGATGGAGTACATCAGAATCAAAAGGACTGATGTGGAAAAGAAAACTGTGTACAGAGGATGGTACAGAGGATGCTAAAGAGTCTAATTGCATGGAATAGGGAAAAGACAATTCTGGATAAACATGGGATCACATACAGAGGGATAAGCCATTTAAATACCGTAATACAGGTTATACAGGAATAACATGTTTGTCAGAAGAGTGACAAGCAAAATGAAATAATTCAGATAAATCTTGCAAGAACATCTAAGATAAACCAGAAAGTAGGCTGGAATTGGCAATATATAAGTATTTACATAAACAGCCGAGATACCATAGCAGGAGTTAAAATTCATTTGGTTTATGCCAGTAGTAATTGGGGTTCCAGGGAATCTAAAACACATTTAATTGGTATCTTAATCATTTGAAACATACTTCTTTTATGGACTCTGTGCAAAGGGAAGATTTTATTTTGAGTCATTCTTGGATAAACTAATAGTTGAAATTATAGGTAGTAAGTCACAATAGTGTTTAAGGAGAAATTCTTAAGAGAAAAAGCCAAATTGCTTACCACAGTGATTTTGTGACTACAGAGCAGCAGGCCAGTCATTACCTTTTATTGTAAGGATAAAGGTAAAGGGTTGAAGAATATTAAAAATTGGTTACTATGAAAAAACAGACAATAAGGCCAGGTAGGGTAAAATTATGGGAATGGAAAGCTGGTGAGGCAAAGATGCTGGAGATGGCACAAAATAAATAACTGTAGTCTTTAGAGTGATGAAGTTTCTGAGGGAGTTACTGTGGACAGAATTTCAGAAGATGGAAGAGAAGTCAAACAGCAAATGGTGAATAAGCTGTGAGAAAGGGTGAGGGCAGATTAGTGAGGAACTAATTTAAATAAAGTTGGAGGACAATTTCCAAAAGATATCAGTATTATCAAGTGAAGCAGAAAGATGCACTAGAAGGTAGATACCCCAAGTTAGCTGTAAGACTAAAGACGAGCAAGGTAGGGTACACAGGGGGAGTATATGCTGCAAGAAAAGGAACGAGTTTTTTTTAAAAAGGAAAACTATTAGGAAGAACATATGTTACAAAAGTTTTGAAATAAAACAACTAACATATGCTGAACACTTACTGTCTGCCACTATATGAAGGGTTTTGCTTGTACTAACTCATATAATCTTTACAAAAACCTGAAGTAAAAAGTAATATTACCCCTATTTTATAAATAAAGTTGTGCTACAAAATAATTAGGATAGACAGAGGTTGGTGGAATAAGACTTCAAATCCACATAATTTGACTACATTATTAGAAATTAATGTATGGAAAGATCAGCCATCATGTTGAGGAGGGAAGAAGAATGAAGATTCTAGGAACTGAGAGGATCAACAAGCACTTCGATGGAACAGGCATAATGAGGAGCCAGAGCAGAGAGGAAGGACATCCTCCCACACAAGAGCTGAGAAACAGAAAGAGCAGCCACGTGGAAGAGTGGAAGTGAAGGTGTCATCTGGGGATCTGAGGATGTTGTGTCAGGTGTACCCAGTCACTTTCAAAGGTGTGTGGTTTTAAGAGGTGCTTCCTGCAGAGTATTTCAGAGGTGCCTGTCCCTCACTCACCAACTGAGATCTCAGTTCCAGAGACTCCCATCTACCTGCTTTCTCTGACTCACCTGGAGAGCGCCAACGTGGGTTCTCTCCCTCCACCATCCATGGCTCTTGTCCTTGCTCCACCTTGAAGATCACTTTTGTTTTGGTGACTGATGAGGATTCTAGGAACTGAGAGGATCAACAAGCACTTCGATGGAACAGGCAGCATGAGGAGCCAGAGCAGAGAGGAAGGACATCCTCCCACACAAGAGCTGAGAAACAGAAAGAGCAGCCATGTGGAAGAGTGGAAGTGAAGGTGTCATCTGGGGATCTGAGGATGTTGTGTCAGGTGTACCCAGTCACTTTCAAAGGTGTGTGGTTTTAAGAGGTGCTTCCTGCAAAGTATTTCAGAGGTGCCTGTCCCTCACTCACCAACTGAGATCTCAGTTCCAGAGACTCCCATTTACCTGCTTTCTCTGACTCACCTGGAGAGCGCCAACGTGGGTTCTCTCCCTCCACCATCCATGGCTCTTGTCCTTGCTCCACCTTGAAGATCACTTTTGTTTTGGTGACTGGACACCCTATTCATGGGAAACAACACAGAACTGGGGACAAAGTGCTAGGAACAACGACTACCTCACAATCGGGTTTGCCTCCTGGAGTCTTAGGGCCTGTGAAGATGACAGACAAGCTTTAGAACAGAAAAGACCCTTCTTCATTTGGGAGGCAGAAGCATTAAACAAATTATCTGATCCCCAAAGGGGATTAAGAATCTTTGACCACTAAAATTCAGGGACAAACTTACTAATGCTTCAGAATGTTCACAGCTTTCGCAGGTCTTAAAGGAAGGGCACTATTAAAACATGAGTTACACTGAAAAGTTACCACCCACTGTCCTTACCCATTGAGATGAGGTTTCTAAAGTTCTCCAACATCACATCCCAATACAAGGTTCTCTGATCACAGTCAAGCAGCTGCCACTCCTCTGGGGTGAATTCCACAGCCACATCCTGGAGTGTCACTGATCCCTGTAACAGTACATGGATCTTCAAACTAAGGTGTGCATCATTTGGGGACTTGTAAGAGAATCATGACAGCCTCTTAGGATCATATCATGTTCATTGTTGAGTTTTCAGAAAGTAATGTATGATAACTACTGTACACCTGATTCAGAAATATACTTTGTGATAGAAACAAAAATTATATTAAAAATATTCAACTAGTGCCAGGATAATTCAATGGGGGAAAGAATGGTCTTTTAAACAAATGGTGTTGGAACAACTGGATCTCCACATGCAAAAAAATGAAGTTGGACTCCCCTCAACACACACACCTCACATCATATATAAAAATGAACTAAAAATGGATCAGAGACCTATGTGTAAGAGTTAAAACTAGAGGTGACCCTTGAACAACTTGGGGGTTAGGGGTGCCAACCTCCCCACAGTTAAAAATCCACATAATAACTTTACAGCCCTCCATATCCATGGTTCCACAACCACGAATTCAACGAAGCACAGGTCATGTAGTACTGTAGTATGTATTGAAAAAAATCTGCATATAAGTGGACCCACACGGTTCAAACCCATGTTGCTCAAGGGTCAACTGTATATAATTCTTAGATGAAAACAAGGGAGTAAATCTTTATGACCTGGGATTAGGCAATGGTTTCTTACACATGACAGAAAAAGTGTAAGTGACAGAAGAAAAAAAATAGATAAATTGGAATTCATCAAAATTAAACATTTTTAAGCTTCAAAGGACACCATGAAGAAAGTGAAAAAGACAATTCACAAAATAGCAGGAAATATTTGTAAGTCATATATCTAAAAAGAAATTTGTATCTAAATTATAAAAAGTATTCTTACAACACAACAATAAAAAGAAAACCCAATTTAAAAATGGGCAAAGGATTTGAACAGACATTTTTCCAAAAACAGATATGGTCCATAAGCACATGAAAAGATGTTCAACATCATTAGTAAATACAAATTAAAACCACAATGAGGTATCACTTTATACCCACTAGGATGGCTAAAATCAAAGGCAGACAATGACAAGTGTTAATAAGGATAGGGAGAAACTGGAACTCTCATACATTGATGGTAGAACTGTAAAATGATGCAGCAACTACGGAAAACAGTTCAGGAGTTCCTCAAAATGTCAAACATAGAGTCACCATATGACCCAGCAATTTTTCCTAGGTATATACGCAAAAGAATTGAAATCATACATCCCCCCACCCAAAGAAAAAACCATACACAATGCCCATAGCAGAATTATTCATAATAGGCAAAAGTGGCAACAATATGGGTATCCATAAACTAATAAATAGATAAACAAAATGAGGTACATCCATATGATCCAATATTATTCAGCAATAAAAAGGACTCTACAACATAGAGGACCCTTGAAAATTTTGTGCTGGGTGAGAGAGGCCAGTCACAAGAGATGTCATATTGTATGGTTCCATTTGTATGAAATGTTCAGAATGGGCAAATACATATAAACATAAAGTAATTCAGGGCTGGGGGAAGGAAGGAATGGGGAGTGACTGCTAATGGATATGGGGTTTCTTTTGAGAGTAATGAAAATGTTCTGAGATTAGTGGTGATGGTTTCACAATTATGATAATATACTAAAAAAACCCACTAAATTGTATATATTTTAAAGGGGTCAATTTGTAATATGTGAATTATGTCTCAATAAAATTATTTTAAAATATTACTTATATGTTCTTCATTCATTCACTCATACAATATTCAATGAGGACATACCAAGTACAGTACTAGAGATACAAAAAAGAATAAAATTATTACTGCCCTCAGAGATCTTACAATCTATTAGACACTGCAAAACAAACATGTAAAGGTAATAAGATGTTAGAGGGGCTATAAGGTTAATAGGCCAGACTCACATAAGCATAATAAAATAGAAAAATACAGATTTTTTAATATGATAAAATATATCCTCTCAACCATAAAGTCAAAATCATGTTTAACTTAAACTGAAATTAAAAAGGCATGTGGCAACATGCCTACTGCAAAGAGATAGTTAAGACCATATAAAGCAGGTGTCAGCAAACTACAATCCACAGGCTGACTGCCTGTGTTTGTAAATAAAATGTAACTGGAACATAGTTATGTCCATTTATTTACTTCAACTACAGGAGCAGAGTTGAGTAGTTGCCACAGAGGTTATATGGCCTTCAAGCCTAAAATATTTACTACCTGTCCCTTTAAAAAGTTAAGAGAGGGACTTCCCTGGTGGTCCAGTGGTTAAGACTCCTCGCTCCCAAAGCAGGGGGCCTGGGTTCAGTCCCTGGTCAGGGAACTAGATTCACATGTCGCAACTAAAAAAGCCTGCATGCCACAACTAAAGATCCCACACACGGCAACGAAGATCCCACATGCCACAACTAAGACCCAGTGCAGCCAAATAAATAAATAAATAAATAAATATTTTTTTAAAAAAAAGTTAAGAGACTAGGCAGGGTTTACCCCAGGAATGCACAGATAGTTCAATATTGGGAAATGTATTAGAAATTCTTTAAACTGTTATATTAAAGAAAAAATATATTATTTTATTGACAGGTATAAAAAAATGATATGAGGAGAAAAGTTCCCAATTTATGAAAACAATCTTAACAAGCTAAAAACCCTTAACTTGATTTAAAAAACAAAACAAAACAAAAAAACAACTATCTACCAGATTACAAGAGGAAACAGTAAGACACTGGAAGCATTCCCACTAAAACTGGAACAAAGAAGATTTGGGCTAGAAATTACATTCAAAATTATAGTTAGTAGAAGTCCTGTCCATTGACATAAGACAAGAAAAAAAAATGGAGCCTACATATTAGGCAATAAGGGACAAAACTCCATTTGAAGAGTATATGATGGTCTATCTAGAAAATCTAAGAATCAATTAAAAAACTCTTAGACTTAGTAAGAGTTCTGTAAGTTGACATAAAGTCAAATAGATAAATCCATACTTTCCTCTACACCAGAATAGCCAATTAGAAAATATAATGAAAAAAGATCCATTCTATTCTCAATAGCAACTTAAACCATATGTAAGAATAAACATCATAAGAAATGTAAAAGAATTACCATAATAAACCTATAAAACTGTAATGAAGGACCAAAAACCACGGAATAAAATGAAGAACTCACAAATAACAAATGCTGGAGAGGGTGTGGAGAAAAGGGAACCCTCCTACACTGTTGGTGGGAATGTAAGTTGG
>NC_041216.1:3486786-3492828 GCF_002837175.3 Physeter macrocephalus
AAAAAAAAAAATCTAAGATAGTATACGTCAAGTTTTCGTGACAGAGCCATAGTAGAGTTGGGATGGGAATTCAAAGAAGGCAGAGATCAATGTAGGCTAAAGTTACCATGGAAGAGGAGAAAATTGAATTCAGACTTCATAGCATGCTGGTTTTGAAACCGAGTGGGGCCTTGAGGGGCTCCCAGGCACTGAAACCGTGAGGCCTGGGCACTGAGGCCTCCTTTTGTCCACCATTTCTTCCAGGCAAGACTCCAGCCTCCATAACTTTCCCTGAGTTCCAAAAGGTGGATTTGAACAGTTGCTAATCAAGGGAGGAGCAGCTAAGAAACCACCTGAGGCAGGATTAAAGGGACCAGAGAAGCTCATCAAGATTCAGAGAAGACCACCTGAGACTGAGGGAGTGCAAGCCCTGTGCACACCCTGATCTTGTCAGGACCCCACCTTTGAACCCCTGTTATAAAGCCCTTAATCAAATCCTCTGGGGGAGAGACACATTTGCCTGGCAAAGCAATAAAGCTATCCTCTTCTCCTTCACCCAAAAGTCTGTGATTTGATTCAGCATCGCTGTACAGAGAGGCCGAGCTTTCGGCAACAGTTTTAGTTAGATGGAGTACATCAGAATCAAAAGGACTGATGTGGAAAAGAAAACTGTGTACAGAGGATGGTACAGAGGATGCTAAAGAGTCTAATTGCATGGAATAGGGAAAAGACAATTCTGGATAAACATGGGATCACATACAGAGGGATAAGCCATTTAAATACCGTAATACAGGTTATACAGGAATAACATGTTTGTCAGAAGAGTGACAAGCAAAATGAAATAATTCAGATAAATCTTGCAAGAACATCTAAGATAAACCAGAAAGTAGGCTGGAATTGGCAATATATAAGTATTTACATAAACAGCCGAGATACCATAGCAGGAGTTAAAATTCATTTGGTTTATGCCAGTAGTAATTGGGGTTCCAGGGAATCTAAAACACATTTAATTGGTATCTTAATCATTTGAAACATACTTCTTTTATGGACTCTGTGCAAAGGGAAGATTTTATTTTGAGTCATTCTTGGATAAACTAATAGTTGAAATTATAGGTAGTAAGTCACAATAGTGTTTAAGGAGAAATTCTTAAGAGAAAAAGCCAAATTGCTTACCACAGTGATTTTGTGACTACAGAGCAGCAGGCCAGTCATTACCTTTTATTGTAAGGATAAAGGTAAAGGGTTGAAGAATATTAAAAATTGGTTACTATGAAAAAACAGACAATAAGGCCAGGTAGGGTAAAATTATGGGAATGGAAAGCTGGTGAGGCAAAGATGCTGGAGATGGCACAAAATAAATAACTGTAGTCTTTAGAGTGATGAAGTTTCTGAGGGAGTTACTGTGGACAGAATTTCAGAAGATGGAAGAGAAGTCAAACAGCAAATGGTGAATAAGCTGTGAGAAAGGGTGAGGGCAGATTAGTGAGGAACTAATTTAAATAAAGTTGGAGGACAATTTCCAAAAGATATCAGTATTATCAAGTGAAGCAGAAAGATGCACTAGAAGGTAGATACCCCAAGTTAGCTGTAAGACTAAAGACGAGCAAGGTAGGGTACACAGGGGGAGTATATGCTGCAAGAAAAGGAACGAGTTTTTTTTAAAAAGGAAAACTATTAGGAAGAACATATGTTACAAAAGTTTTGAAATAAAACAACTAACATATGCTGAACACTTACTGTCTGCCACTATATGAAGGGTTTTGCTTGTACTAACTCATATAATCTTTACAAAAACCTGAAGTAAAAAGTAATATTACCCCTATTTTATAAATAAAGTTGTGCTACAAAATAATTAGGATAGACAGAGGTTGGTGGAATAAGACTTCAAATCCACATAATTTGACTACATTATTAGAAATTAATGTATGGAAAGATCAGCCATCATGTTGAGGAGGGAAGAAGAATGAGGATTCTAGGAACTGAGAGGATCAACAAGCACTTCGATGGAACAGGCAGCATGAGGAGCCAGAGCAGAGAGGAAGGACATCCTCCCACACAAGAGCTGAGAAACAGAAAGAGCAGCCATGTGGAAGAGTGGAAGTGAAGGTGTCATCTGGGGATCTGAGGATGTTGTGTCAGGTGTACCCAGTCACTTTCAAAGGTGTGTGGTTTTAAGAGGTGCTTCCTGCAAAGTATTTCAGAGGTGCCTGTCCCTCACTCACCAACTGAGATCTCAGTTCCAGAGACTCCCATCTACCTGCTTTCTCTGACTCACCTGGAGAGTGCCAACGTGCGTTCTCTCCCTCCATCATCCATGGCTCTTGTCCTTGCTCCACCTTGAAGATCACTTTTGTTTTGGTGACTGGACACCCTGTTCAGGGGAAACAACACAGAACTGGGGACAAAGTGCTAGGAACAACGACTACCTCACAATCGGGTTTGCCTCCTGGAGTCTTAGGGCCTGTGAAGATGACAGACAAGCTTTAGAACAGAAAAGACCCTTCTTCATTTGGGAGGCAGAAGCATTAAACAAATTATCTGATCCCCAAAGGGGATTAAGAATCTTTGACCACTAAAATTCAGGGACAAACTTACTAATGCTTCAGAATGTTCACAGCTTTCGCAGGTCTTAAAGGAAGGGCACTATTAAAACATAATGAGTTACACTGAAAAGTTACCACCCACTGTCCTTACCCATTGAGATGAGGTTTCTAAAGTTCTCCAACATCACATCCCAATACAAGGTTCTCTGATCACAGTCAAGCAGCTGCCACTCCTCTGGGGTGAATTCCACAGCCACATCCTGGAGTGTCACTGATCCCTGTAACAGTACATGGATCTTCAAACTAAGGTGTGCATCATTTGGGGACTTGTAAGAGAATCATGACAGCCTCTTAGGATCATATCATGTTCATTGTTGAGTTTTCAGAAAGTAATGTATGATAACTACTGTACACCTGATTCAGAAATATACTTTGTGATAGAAACAAAAATTATATTAAAAATATTCAACTAGTGCCAGGATAATTCAATGGGGGAAAGAATGGTCTTTTAAACAAATGGTGTTGGAACAACTGGATCTCCACATGCAAAAAAATGAAGTTGGACTCCCCTCAACACACACACCTCACATCATATATAAAAATGAACTAAAAATGGATCAGAGACCTATGTGTAAGAGTTAAAACTAGAGGTGACCCTTGAACAACTTGGGGGTTAGGGGTGCCAACCTCCCCACAGTTAAAAATCCACATAATAACTTTACAGCCCTCCATATCCATGGTTCCACAACCACGAATTCAACGAAGCACAGGTCATGTAGTACTGTAGTATGTATTGAAAAAAATCTGCATATAAGTGGACCCACACGGTTCAAACCCATGTTGCTCAAGGGTCAACTGTATATAATTCTTAGATGAAAACAAGGGAGTAAATCTTTATGACCTGGGATTAGGCAATGGTTTCTTACACATGACAGAAAAAGTGTAAGTGACAGAAGAAAAAAAATAGATAAATTGGAATTCATCAAAATTAAACATTTTTAAGCTTCAAAGGACACCATGAAGAAAGTGAAAAAGACAATTCACAAAATAGCAGGAAATATTTGTAAGTCATATATCTAAAAAGAAATTTGTATCTAAATTATAAAAAGTATTCTTACAACACAACAATAAAAAGAAAACCCAATTTAAAAATGGGCAAAGGATTTGAACAGACATTTTTCCAAAAACAGATATGGTCCATAAGCACATGAAAAGATGTTCAACATCATTAGTAAATACAAATTAAAACCACAATGAGGTATCACTTTATACCCACTAGGATGGCTAAAATCAAAGGCAGACAATGACAAGTGTTAATAAGGATAGGGAGAAACTGGAACTCTCATACATTGATGGTAGAACTGTAAAATGATGCAGCAACTACGGAAAACAGTTCAGGAGTTCCTCAAAATGTCAAACATAGAGTCACCATATGACCCAGCAATTTTTCCTAGGTATATACGCAAAAGAATTGAAATCATACATCCCCCCACCCAAAGAAAAAACCATACACAATGCCCATAGCAGAATTATTCATAATAGGCAAAAGTGGCAACAATATGGGTATCCATAAACTAATAAATAGATAAACAAAATGAGGTACATCCATATGATCCAATATTATTCAGCAATAAAAAGGACTCTACAACATAGAGGACCCTTGAAAATTTTGTGCTGGGTGAGAGAGGCCAGTCACAAGAGATGTCATATTGTATGGTTCCATTTGTATGAAATGTTCAGAATGGGCAAATACATATAAACATAAAGTAATTCAGGGCTGGGGGAAGGAAGGAATGGGGAGTGACTGCTAATGGATATGGGGTTTCTTTTGAGAGTAATGAAAATGTTCTGAGATTAGTGGTGATGGTTTCACAATTATGATAATATACTAAAAAAACCCACTAAATTGTATATATTTTAAAGGGGTCAATTTGTAATATGTGAATTATGTCTCAATAAAATTATTTTAAAATATTACTTATATGTTCTTCATTCATTCACTCATACAATATTCAATGAGGACATACCAAGTACAGTACTAGAGATACAAAAAAGAATAAAATTATTACTGCCCTCAGAGATCTTACAATCTATTAGACACTGCAAAACAAACATGTAAAGGTAATAAGATGTTAGAGGGGCTATAAGGTTAATAGGCCAGACTCACATAAGCATAATAAAATAGAAAAATACAGATTTTTTAATATGATAAAATATATCCTCTCAACCATAAAGTCAAAATCATGTTTAACTTAAACTGAAATTAAAAAGGCATGTGGCAACATGCCTACTGCAAAGAGATAGTTAAGACCATATAAAGCAGGTGTCAGCAAACTACAATCCACAGGCTGACTGCCTGTGTTTGTAAATAAAATGTAACTGGAACATAGTTATGTCCATTTATTTACTTCAACTACAGGAGCAGAGTTGAGTAGTTGCCACAGAGGTTATATGGCCTTCAAGCCTAAAATATTTACTACCTGTCCCTTTAAAAAGTTAAGAGAGGGACTTCCCTGGTGGTCCAGTGGTTAAGACTCCTCGCTCCCAAAGCAGGGGGCCTGGGTTCAGTCCCTGGTCAGGGAACTAGATTCACATGTCGCAACTAAAAAAGCCTGCATGCCACAACTAAAGATCCCACACACGGCAACGAAGATCCCACATGCCACAACTAAGACCCAGTGCAGCCAAATAAATAAATAAATAAATAAATATTTTTTTAAAAAAAAGTTAAGAGACTAGGCAGGGTTTACCCCAGGAATGCACAGATAGTTCAATATTGGGAAATGTATTAGAAATTCTTTAAACTGTTATATTAAAGAAAAAATATATTATTTTATTGACAGGTATAAAAAAATGATATGAGGAGAAAAGTTCCCAATTTATGAAAACAATCTTAACAAGCTAAAAACCCTTAACTTGATTTAAAAAACAAAACAAAACAAAAAAACAACTATCTACCAGATTACAAGAGGAAACAGTAAGACACTGGAAGCATTCCCACTAAAACTGGAACAAAGAAGATTTGGGCTAGAAATTACATTCAAAATTATAGTTAGTAGAAGTCCTGTCCATTGACATAAGACAAGAAAAAAAAATGGAGCCTACATATTAGGCAATAAGGGACAAAACTCCATTTGAAGAGTATATGATGGTCTATCTAGAAAATCTAAGAATCAATTAAAAAACTCTTAGACTTAGTAAGAGTTCTGTAAGTTGACATAAAGTCAAATAGATAAATCCATACTTTCCTCTACACCAGAATAGCCAATTAGAAAATATAATGAAAAAAGATCCATTCTATTCTCAATAGCAACTTAAACCATATGTAAGAATAAACATCATAAGAAATGTAAAAGAATTACCATAATAAACCTATAAAACTGTAATGAAGGACCAAAAACCACGGAATAAAATGAAGAACTCACAAATAACAAATGCTGGAGAGGGTGTGGAGAAAAGGGAACCCTCCTACACTGTTGGTGGGAATGTAAGTTGGTACAGCCACTATGGAGAACAGTAT
>NC_041216.1:3492932-3508094 GCF_002837175.3 Physeter macrocephalus
ATTCAAAAAGATACATGCACCCCTATGTTCACAGCAGCACTATTCACAATAGCCAAAACATGGAAACAACCTAAATGTCCATCAACAGATGAATGGATAAAGAAGATATGGTACATACATACAATGGAATATTACTCAGCCATAAAAAAAGAATGAAATAATGCCATTGGCAGCAACATGGATGCAACTAGAGATTATCATACTAAGGGAAGTCAGTCAGAAAGAGAAAGCCTAATACCATATATCACTTATATGTGGAATCTAAAATATGGCACAAATGAGCCTATCTACAAATCAGAAACTGACTCACAGACATAGAGAACAGACATGTGGTTGCCAATGGGGAGGAGGGGAGGGAGAGGGATGGACTGGTAGTTTATGGTTGATAGATGCAAACTATTACATTTAGAATGGATAAACAACAAGGTCCTAACGTATAGCACGGGGAACTATATTCAATATCCTGTGATAAACCAAAATGGAAAAGAATATGAGAAAAGCATGTCTCTATGTGTATAACTGAGTCACTTTGCTGTACAGCGGACATTGGCACAACATTGTAAATCAACTCTACTTCAATTTAAAAAAATGGAGAACTCATTATTGAAAAGTTATGAATTCTCTCCAAATTAATCTAAAAGTGTAATGCAATCACAATAAAAATACCTAACACACCCCCTTATGGACCTTGACAACCTGATTTTTAAATTCACATGGAAGAGAAAATGCTGAAGAATTGTTGGAGACTCTGGAAAAGGAGCAAGGTTTACTTATGGATACAGGTGAATATTAAAAAGGATATGTACCTGGACTTACAAATTGAGTTCATATAGCACTTCTTGGCACTATGTTCTCTGCTTATTCTAGGGAACACTCTAAGAAAGTCACAGGAGGGACTTCCCTGGTGGCACACTGGTTAGGACTCCACACTCCCAGTACAGGGGGCCTGGATTCAATCCCCAGGCAGGGAACTAGATCCCAAATGCATGCCTCAACTAAAAGTTTGCATGCCACAACCAAGGAGCAGGCGAGCCACAACTAAGGAGCCCGCTTGCTGCAACTAAGACCTGATGCAACCAAATAAATAAATTTTAAAAAATAAATTAAAAAAAAGAAAGTCATAGGAAAACTGATGTTATATTTATCACAGGATTGTTACTGTCAATATTGTTTCTAACACTATCTCTATGAAAACCCATTGTGGGAATCCCCTGGTGGGCCGGTGGTTAGGACTCGGCACTCTCACTGCTTGGGCGCGGGTTCAATCCCTGGTTGGGGAAGTAAGATTCCACAAGCCTCGGGGTGCGGCAAAAAAAAAAAAAAAGAAAACCCATTGTAAGATATTTTCTTTGGAGAATTGTGCCAGGAAAAAATTTACTTATCCGGGGAATTGTTCTGCTTTATTATCAAGGACAAAGCCAGTACTTTAAAAGGTTGGTTATCCATTTTCTATGATCACCAGAAATACTGGGTATACATATGCAGCTCCAACTAAGTGCAGACCCTATAATCTGGATATCAACTTAGCACTTTTGGACCTGATCTATTCAATTTATGTTTTCCCTGACTATACATTTCCTTTTTATTATGTGGATGTTTTTTTTTTTTGGCTGCGCCGCACGGCATGCAGGATCTTAGCTCCTCGATGGAACCCGCGCCCCCTGCAGTGGAAGCACGGAGTCTTAACCACTGGACCGCCCGGGAAGTCCCTATATGGATTTTTAAAGAGATTTAAATAGCAATAAATGGATGCCTTACCTCTAAGTTGACCATTTCTGCAGCTCTTACACAGAGATCTATGAAGTAGAAATGGGGAAGAGAGTAAAGACATGAGAAACACCAGGACTGCAGTGTAGAACCCTGCTCTATGAAAACAGAAGCACACACACTGCAGTCTCAGAAAATGCCACCAGTGGGAGAACGACATTTCTAGCAAGTCAGAAAAGTCTACATTTTATAAGCAATGATCTCTGTGTTATTAATATATGGAGCTTAGATAAGTATCTTGTACATTTCTGTCCTACAGACCTAACAGCAAGTCGTTAACCTTTAAACCAGTGACTTTTTTTTTCTCCCAGAAATGTATCCTAAGTAAATACAAATACTTGTATCCTAAGTAAAAAATGAATGAGTTAAAAGGATAACTAAAAGCCTGACCTCCGAAGCTCAGTATCTTTAGAAGTCATTCCTTCCTGTGATTCTCTGGTCTCTGTTCTGTAGCTGGAGTAAGAGATCACAAATAGGTTTCTTGAGAAGGCTGGATCCAGGGACCCGGCGTTGGGGGGCGGGGCGGATTTTTTTTTAAGCTGGAGTCTTCAGTTTAGACTCTAAATCTGTTTCTCCCTCTCCCTCCTCCTCCCCCTCGGAATTCACCATCTCCTATGAGCCCAGTCTAGGCTTTTTGAAATTCCAGCCAGCACTGCTAGAGCCCTAGAAAAGCTAAAATGTGCAAGATGGACTCCTAGCTTTATTTCGTCTTCACTGGAAAATCTGAAGATTCACCAAGAGATCCTTAAAAAAAAAAAAAAAGACACACCGAATTTTACTCATCATACATTACTCAAATATTTCAAAAGGAAAATATGTCCAACGCTTTGTTTTGCAGGTTTTTTTAATCTTGCGAAAAAAATGAAATTTGAAGAAAACTCATCTGGATTTGAATCTCAGATCTTCTACTATACTAAACTGTTTGAGTCTAGGCAAGTTAACTTCACCTCTCTCAGCTTCAGTTAATTCATATGCAAAATGGAGAATATTTACTTCGGATGATTGTTGTGAGAATACCCTAAGATGCATCGAAGTTTCTCTAGAAACACTTTATTCCTAGATCCCTTAACATGGTTTTAAATGGTTCTGGTACGGCCAACTGTGCTCCTGTAATCAGGGAAGGTGTAGTTTGATGCACAGACTTCTACACTGTGTCCTTTACTTACAAGGGCAGGAATGCAAACTGAGATTGCTCTAGCCCCACCCGGGATCTAGGAACCCTCTGAGTGGCGGTAGGGTCCTTCTCTTGCTTTCTCTGAACTACTCCAGAATTGGACAGGACCCACACCCCAAACACGAAGTCACCGCACGTGAGAGTTTTAAGGTTTTATTTTCAGTTCGGTAAGCCAATAAACCGGTCCCTTTCTTCCCGCCCTTCCCTTATGTCCCCCAAGTTCTGCAGAGTCATACCTGCCAGTCTTTCACTGCCACACTCCCAGCTCCGACTCTAAGCTGGAGATCAGGTTACGGAGATCTCCCAGATCTGGGAGAAACCCCCACTCTCACTTCACACAGTGCTTGTTGGAAAATTACAGACTACAGGCTACTGCCCCACTGCGCGTGTGCGGAAGTAACTACCCAGAGATTCCCAGGCTCCCCCGCGGTGCAGGCTATTCATCGGGCACTACATTTCCCATAAGACCCGTGGAGCTCGTTTCCGGAATGCGTCACATGCTTCTGACTCTGTGGGGAGATTCCTGGGTTAGTACTCTGAGGCCGCTTGGAAAGACAGGGTCATTTATAAAAGGGAGATGTATATATCCTTTTTGTTTAAAATGATAGACATCATTTTAAACAAAAAGGATATACATGGACATACATACACTACCAAATGTAAAATAGATAGCTAGTGGGAAGCAGCTGCATAGCACAGGGAGATCAGCTCGGTGCTTTGTGACCACCTACCTAGAGGGGTGGGATAGGGAGGGTGGGAGGGAGATGCAAGAGGGAGGAGATATGGGGATATATGTATACATGTAGCTGATTCACTTTGTTATACAGCAGAAACTAACACAGCATTGTAAAGCAATTATGCTCCAATAAAGATGTTCAAAAAAAGGGGAGGGGAGGCAGAGTCGATAGGTACAGATGCAGACAGGTGGACAGATTTGGTGGTGGGAGAATGAGGATGTCCTCACCTGAGTGCTTCTATTTTCTCAGTGAAATAGGAAACTCAAAGTGAAGATAGGGAGAAGGTATTAAAGTTTTGAGGAAAGAAAATACTGTATTACATTGATTCTAATACTTTTTCATATTTCAACATCTGTGAAATTGCTGTCTTACAAATGATGGCAGTTTAATTGGCAGCATTTTTTTTCTTTCTTAGTAATATGTAAAATAATGATGTATCTTATTATCAATGGCATCTGAGATCCTAATGTTATTTAGGAATGGGGAGAGTGAATGGGTTACAGAAATGTAGTACTATTGCCTGGCAACATTAAGAGCCCACTTGATATTAGTAGCCCTTAACTTTACTGGCATTTTCAATGTCATAAAGATATTTTTATATCTCATCTTTAAAAAGTCCTTTCTTGACATGTAGCTCACTTGAGCAATTGCTCTATTTCCTAGCTTTCTATCATAGAATAATTTTCTCTAAAGAGTTGCTTCTTGTTGCTGCCTACATTTTCTCACTTCCAGCTGTCTCCTCAGTCCATTCTAATTGGCTTCTTGACCATAACTACACTTCTAAAACTGCTCTTGTCAAGTTACCAATGAAATGCCAGTTGAAAAACTAAATGGACTTTCTTAGTCCTCATCATATTTGACCTCAATGGCATTTAAGAAAATTGAAATACTTCCTTATTTTGGCTTCTAGAACATCTCACAAAAGATCATTTCTCCCACCTCACTAACACTACTTCTTTATTTTCTTTACTGAATACTCTCCCTCTGTCCTGCCTCCAAATGTTGGAATATTCAAGGGTTTGGCCTTGGGCCTTTTCTTTCTGAAGTTTTTCTCAAATGGTCTTATTCAGTCTCATGGCTTTAAATACCATTTATTTGACGTTGACTGAGAAATCTATATCTCCAGCCCTCATCTCTCCCCTGAATTTCTGACCCCTAATTCCTTATGCCTACCTGAAATCTCCCCTTCGAGAGGCTTAAAAGCCACCTCCAACTTCACAGGTTCAAATCAAATATTTAGGAGCCATCCTTGATTTCTCTTCTTCCTTTTTCCTGTCTTTCTCTCATAGTATATATGTTCTATGAGGGCATATATTTTACTCGTTTTTGTGATACTGTGATTTATAATAAGAAATATGTATTTGGCCTTCATCCCTTATTCTGGCTCAGAGCTCCTAAAACTCTTGGAATTCCCTAAGTGATGAGAATGAGCATGGTGTCTTTTGTTATGTTAATGAGATGACTTTTGGACTGCACCTAAGGATGGGGGCTGATTGCCAGGAAAACCAAACCATGTGATTAGAGGGTTGGAACTTTCAGTCCCATGCCTCCTAACCTCTGGGGAGGCGAAAGAGGCTGGAGGTTGAATCAATAGCCAATGGCCAATGATTTAATCAATCATGGCTATGTAATAAAAACCCAAAAAATGGGGTTCAGAGAGCTTCTGGGTTGGTGAACACGTGGAGGTGTGGGGAGAGTGATGTGCCCAGAGATGGCGTGGAAGATCTGCGCCCTTTTTCCATACCTTGCCTTATGCATCTCTTTCATATGGCTGCTCTTGAGTTATATCCTTTAGTAATAAACTGGTAGTCTAGTAAGTAAAATGTTTCTCTGAGTTCTGTGAGCCACTCTAGTAAACTAATCAAACCCAAGGAGGGGGTTGTTGGAACCTCCAATCTATAGCCAGTAGGTCAGAAGCACAGGTAGACAACCAGGACTTGCAATTGGCATCTGAAGTGGAGCCAGACAGGCAGTCTTAGAGGACTGAACCCTTAACATGCGAGACCTGACATTATTGCCAGGTAGATAGTGGCAGAATTGAGTTGAACTATACGACACTCAGCTGATGTCTGAGAATTGCTTGGTGATGGGGAAATAAAACCACACGTTGGAATTGATGTGAGTAGAATTTTAGTTTTGTCTATGACTATATCTCCAGAGCCTGACACATAATAGGTGCTAAATAAAGATTTATGAATACTGAATGAATGTGAAACTGTCTATAGTTTCATGTCCATAAGTGCAACCTGTCTGGCTAGGGTCTTGAATCTATAGATCAATTTGGGGAAAACTGACATCTTAACAATATTGAGTTTTCCAATCCATGAGCATGGTATATCTCATCATTTATTTAAGTCTACTTTAATTTCTCTCAGCAGTGTTTTCTAGTTTTCAGTGTACAACTCTTGCATATTTTTTGGTCAGATTTATCCCTAAATATTTCATAATTTTGATATTATAAATTGTATTTTTGAATTTCCATTACCAATTGTTTGTTGTGACTATGTAGAAATACAATTTATTTGTGAATGTTGATCTGTTAGCTTTTTCAAAGTTTCCATGGGATTTCTTAAATAGATAATCATGTTATGTGCAAATAAAAAGTTTCATTTCTTCCTCCTCAATCTGGATGCCTTTTTTCAATTTTCCTTAACTTATTGCATTGGAAATAAGTTATCCACCACTACAATGATGACTAGAAATGGTGACAGATGACATAACTGCCTTTTTTCTGAACTAAGGGGAAAAACATTGTATTTCACCATTAAGTGTAATGTTAACTGTAGGTTTCTTGTAGATGCCCTTCATAAGATTGAGGAAGTTCCCTTTTAGTTTTAGTTTTTCAAGAGTTTTTCTGAAGAACAGATGCTGTATTTTCTCAAAAAAATTTTTGTATCTATTGAGATTATCATGTTTTTTCATTTTTAGTATATTAATATGGTGAATTACATTGATACATTTAATGTTAAACCAATCTTGCATTCCTGGCATAAACCTCATTTGGTCATGTCCTTTTTCTGTATTGTTGGATTCTGTTTGCTAAAATTTTGTTTAAAATCTTTGCATTTATGTTCATAGGGTATACTGGTCTACCAGTAATTTGTGGTCTGGGTATCAGAGTAACGCTGGCATCATTGAATGAGTAGGGAAGTTTCCCTCCTCTTCCATTTTCTGGAAGTTTGTGTACACTTTAGTATTATTTCTTCTTTAAATATTGGGTAGAATTCAGCAGTAAAGTCATCTGGACCTGGAGTTTTCTTTGTGGGAAGGTTTTAAACTACAAAGTCAATCTCTTTATTAGATATAGGGCTATTCAGGTTACAAATTTTCTTCTTGAGAGCTTTGGTAGTTTGTATCTTTCAAGGAATTTTTCTGTATCATCTAAGCGGTCAAATGTATTGGCATAAAGTTGTTCATTATATTCTCTTATTATTCTTTTATTACTTTTAAAAATATTTATTTATTTTTTGGCTGCGTCGGGTCTTAGTTGCATCACACGGGATCTTTCGTTCTGGTGCACGGGCTCTTTGTTGTGGTGTGCAGGCTTCTCTCTAGTTGTGGCGCACAGGCTCATTAGTTGCAGCGCGCGGGCTCTCTAGTTGTGGCACGTGGGCTCATTAGTTGCAGTGCACGGGCTCTCTAGCTGTGGTGCGTGGGCTCCAGAGCGCATGAGCTCTGTAGTTTCAGCACGCAGGCTCACCTCGTTGTGGCGCACGGGCTCAGTAGTTGCGGCGCGCAGGTTTAGTTGCCCCGTGGCATGTGGGATCTTAGTTCCCCAACCAGGGATTGAACCAGTGTCCCTTGCATTGCAAGACGGATTCTTAACCACTGGACCACCAGGGAAGTCTCATCTTATTATTATTTTAATATCTATACTATTTGTAGTACTATCACCTCATTCCTGATATTGGTCATGTGTCTTCCCTCTTTTGGGCTCTCTAGTTGTGGCACGTGGGCTCATTAGTTGCAGTGCACGGGCTCTCTAGCTGTGGTGCGTGGGCTCCAGAGCGCATGAGCTCTGTAGTTTCAGCACGCAGGCTCACCTCGTTGTGGCGCACGGGCTCAGTAGTTGCGGCGCGCAGGTTTAGTTGCCCCGTGGCATGTGGGATCTTAGTTCCCCAACCAGGGATTGAACCAGTGTCCCTTGCATTGCAAGACGGATTCTTAACCACTGGACCACCAGGGAAGTCTCATCTTATTATTATTTTAATATCTATACTATTTGTAGTACTATCACCTCATTCCTGATATTGGTCATGTGTCTTCCCTCTTTTTTTTTTTTCCTGATTGCTCTGGTTAGAACTTATCAATTTTATTGATCTCAGAACAAGCTTTTTATTTTTCTCTATTATCTGTTTTCTATTTCATTGATTTCAGCTCCAATGTTTATTTCATTTTTATGCTTTCTTTGAATTTCATTTTCTCTCCTTTTGTTGGTTTAAGGTGGAAACTGAGGTCAGTAATTTGAGATCTTTCTTCTTTTCCAGTTAGTGGCATTAGTGGTATCAATTTCCCTGTAATATACTGCATCCCACACATTTTTGTATATTGTTTTCATTTTCAGTCTAATCTAAATAATTTCTGGGACTTCCCTGGCAGTCCAGTGGTTAAGATGCCACACTTCCACTGCAGGGGGCATGGGTTTGAACCTGGATTGGGGAACTAAGTTCCCATATGCTGCACGTGGCGCGGCCAAAAAAAAAAAATCTACTAATTTCTCTTTTTGTGATTTTTTTTTTTTTTTTTTTGGCCACATTGTGCAGCTTGAGATCTTAGTTGCCCAGTCAGGGATTGAACCCAGGCCCTTGGCAGTGAAAGCATGGAGTCCTAACCACTGGACCAGCAAGGAATTCCCTGTGATTTCTTTATTGACTCATAGGTCACTTAAGTGTGTTATTTAGTTTGCACATATGTTTTTATTGTTCAGATATTCAGATACCTGTCATCAAGCTCTAACTTAATTCCATTGTCATCAGAGAGCATACTTTGTATGACTTTCATCCACATAAATTTATTCAGACTTGTTTTATGGTCCAGAAGTTTATCTTGATAAACATTCTATGTCCATTTGAAAAAAATGTGTATTCTGCTTTTGTTGGGAGGAGTGTTGTATAAGTGGTAATTAGGTCAAATGGTTGATAGTGTTAACTCTTCTATATTTCTACTAGTTTTGTCCTCATCATTTATAGAGAGGAGTATTGGAATATCACACTTTAATTGTGGGCTTGCCTAGTCTATTTCTCCTTGTATTTCTATCAGTTTTTGCCTCATGTATTTTGATATTCTGTTTTAGATACCTAAACACTTAGGACTGCTATGATCTCCTAATGAATTGACCCTTTTATTGTTAAGTGCCCCTCTTTATCCCTGGTGTATTATTAGGATTCAATCCAGAGACAGAAACCACAAAGTATTTTGAACAAGGAACATTTAATATAAAGAATTATTAATAGGGAATTGGTGTACTGGGAAGTGGGGAATAAAAAGCACTCTAAAGAATACCCTGGAGCTGGGGAGGGTACCCTCAAAAGAAATAAACTTGGAGGGGGAGACTCTTCCCCAAGGCTGGGATTCAGGTGAGGATATGTTTGAAACCCATCAAATGACCAAGTTTCCTGAGTTGTTACAGGCCACAGCTGGTGTGCAATTGACAACCCAAGATTGTTGAGTAAAGAATCACTGGCTAGAATGCTGACGAAATTTGCTAGGAAACTGCCTGCGGGGTTATAGTTGACATGCTGGAAAGCCAGCTGAAACATGGACTGGACTAACAGGAAAGCCTCCCAGAAGCTGCCTGAGAAGAGGGTGGTGGTTGTTGACTCACTGGAAAGCTGTCACTAGTTAAAGGCTGGGAAGTGAGTTGGGGCACATGTGGAACTCATTAGCTGCCCTTGGGAATGCTGCTGAACCTGTGGGATGAAGCCATTCACAGGGAGGTGCTGCTTGCCTCTTAAAAATGCTTGAGATGGGGTGTGTGCAAGAAGTTGTCCATGAGGAGGTAAGACCAGATGCTTTGGGAAACTTCTGGAAGGGGTTGGAGGTGGGGAAACTAGGGAGGTACCACTTGCTGCTGCCTGCCAGGGAGCTACCAAAAACAAACAAAACTCTGAGCCCAACCAGATAAACACACTGGAACTAGGAAAGAAAACCTCTTCTGTATTAGGATTCTCCAGAGAAACAACCAATGGGGGATACACATCACACACACACACACACACACACACACACACACACAGCTGACCGTTGAACAATTAGGGGGTTAGGGGCAACAACCCTTCGAGAAGTAAAAAATTTGCATGTAACTTTACACCAGCCCTCTTTATCCAGGGTTCTGCATCCTTGAATTCAACCAACCAAGACTGTGTAGTACGTATTGAAAAAAATCCAGGTATAAGTGGATCCATGTGGTTTAAATCGATGCATATATATGAGAGACAGAGAGAGAAAGATGAACTATAGGAATTGGTTCAAGTGGTTATGGAGGCTAAGAAGTTCCCCAGTCTGCTGTCTGCAAGCTGGAGAACCAGTAAAGTCAGTGTGAATAATTCAGTCTCAGTTTGAATGCCCATGAACCAAGGGAGCCAATCAATGGTGTAACACCTAGTCTGAGGCCAAAGGCCTGAGAACTAGAGTAGAGTGGGCACACTAGTGTAAGTCCTGGAGTACCAGGTGCTCCAGTGTCTGAGGGCAGAGGATGGATGCCCCGGTACAAGAAGAGAGCAAGAAATTGCCCTTTCTTTATCTTTTTTTGTTCTGTTCTGACCCTCAACAGATAATAGCTGCCATTGGTGAGGGCAGATCTTCCTTACTAGTCAGCACCCTGTATCATATGCTAATCTCTTCTGGAAACACTCTCACAGACATATCCATAAATAATGTTTTTTTTCCAGCTATCTGGGCATCCCTTAGCCTACTCAAGTGGACACAGAAAATTAACCATCACATCTTCCTCCTCCAGTGCACCTCCAGCACCTTGTACTGACAAAGTTTCTTTTGAGTAGTGTTAACATGGTATCGTTTTCCATTCTTTGAGTTTTAACCTTTTACTGTCTTTATATTTAAAGTAAGTTTCTTTTAGGAAGCTTATATTGGGGTTTTTCTTTTTTATACAATCTGACAATCACTGCCTTTTAATTGAGGTCCTCAGAACATTTACACTTAATATGATTGATATGACTGGTTTAAACCTTCCATCTTACTGTGTTTTTTTTTAAACTAATTGTTTTTTTATTTCTCCATCTGTTCTTTATTCCTTTTCCCCCACCTTCCATTGGATTAAAATTTTTAATGATTTCATTTTAATCTACTGTGTTGGCTTATTAGCTATATATCTTTATTTTGTCTCTTTAGTGGTTGCTTTAAGGTTTATAGTATACATTTTTAACTTATCACAGACTACTTTTCAAGGTATATTATACCACTTCACTTACCAGAATATAAGAACTCTATAACATATAATGTTATATGTCAATTATATCTCAATTTTTAAAATGGCTTTAAAAAAAAAGAACTTTACAACAGTAAACTTTCATTTCTCTCTTCCTGGTTTTTGTGCTATTGTCATACTTCTAAGTAGATTATAAATCCCAGAAAATACTCTATTATCATTACTTTAAAAAGGCAAGTTACCTTTTAAAGAGATTTAAATAATTTTTAAAGTGTTTTATATTTTCTCATGTAGTTACCATTTCCTGTGGGCTTCTTTCCTTTGTGTATATCCAGATCCTTTACATCCAGATTTCCACCTGGTATCATTTTCCTTCTGCTTGAAGGACTTCCTATAACATTACTTCTACATAGGCCTGCTTGTGATGAATTCCTTCAACTTCTGTATGTGAGTATGTCTTTATTTCACTTTCATTTTTGAAAAATATTTTCACAGCACAAAGAATTCTAGGTTGCAGTTTTTATTTTCAGGACTTTAAAGATATTACTCCACTCCTTTTTGTGGCTTCTATCATTTCCAACAAGCAATCTGCTATCATCTTTATTTTTTTTCCCCTCTGGCTGCTTTTAAGATTTTCTCATTATCACTGGCTTTAAGCAATTTGATTATTATGTGCCTTCGTTTAATTTTCTCCATGTTTCTTGGGCATAGAGGTCATTGAGCTTCTTGGATCTGTGGGTTTAGAGTTTTCATTAAATCTGGAAAAGGTTTCATCATTATTTCTTCAAATACTTTTTCTGTCCTTCCTCCCTTCCCTTCCTTTGTGGACTACAATTACATATATATTAGACTATCACTTAAAGTTTTCCCATAGCTAATTGATGTTCTGTTTTTTCCTTTTCAGTACTTTTTTTCTCTCTGTTTCATTTTGGATGCTTTCTATTGCTATGTCTGCAAGTCCACTAATCTTTTCTTTTACAATGTCAAATCTGTCATTAATCCCATCCAGTGTATTTTTCATCTCACACATTGCATTTTTCATCTCTAGAAGTTCAATTTGGGTATTTTTAAAAAATCTTAAGTCAATTATCATCAAGGTCTATTAAAACAGAGGATCCATGTCATTAATGACTACTCTAGACTTCTGAGAATTATGACTTCCAGTTTCAAAGGCTAATATGTCTAAAATTAAACAAAAGAGAGGTTAAGAAGTGGTCCAGAAAACACTGATCTTGATCACTCAATGTAACATTTTCAAGTTTTAGAAAACTGAGACAGTGACAGATGAAACAATTACATCTCTAAGTAGGAGTCCAGAGAGTATGTTAGGAGAGAATTTACATTATTATGTTCATAATGCAGCTAATGAACCATGAGATTAAAAGATAAAAAGCACTTCTATTAGTTTTTTTGAACATAAGTCTAAAAAAGAAATATACCCATAGCTACTGAGTGACTTTCATGTTAAACATCCTTGACCCGTTTTTCCATGAATACCAGTTTTACACATTTCACTCTACTCAAGGTACTAATGAGATTACTTTCTTAGATATTGTCTCTTTTATGGAGTTAGAAACATTCATTAAAATGTTCTCCCCAAATTTCACATTTAAGAGTTTCTCTGTATTTCAGTGTATAAAAACAGTGTAGAATGGTGGTTACCTGGGGCTGGGGCTGGGGCTGGGGCTAGGGGTGGGGATTGGGTGGCTATAGTTAAACAGTACAAATATACAACTAGTAGATAAATAAGTTCTGGAGATCTGATGCACAACATAATGATTATAGTCAACAATACTGTATTATAAACTTAAAAGTTGCTAACAGACTAGGTCTTAACTGTTCTCAACACAAAAAAGAAATGATAATTATGTGATGCAATAAAGATGTTAGTTAACGCTACCTTGGAATCATACAGCAATATATAAATGCACCCAAAAAAAGGTGTTTCTCTGGCTCTATTGATTCTCTTTTTAATTTATACCATTGAAAAAGCCCTTACCACACTGGTTAACAAAGCAAGTAATTTTCCTTTGAATGAAACTCTTACCTTCATTTTTATAGACTCTCCGTGTAACGAATATGAATTGTGTTACAACTGAAGCCTTTACTGTATGTATGACATTTAAACAGTTTCTCCCTTGTGTGAATTCTCTCATTATAGTAAAGACCTATGCTCTGTTTGTCCTCACCACATTCATCACATTTAAATGGTTTGTGTGGGACATCCCTGGTGGCGCAGTGGTTAAGAATCCGCCTGCCAGTGCAGGGGACACGGGTTCGAGCCCTAGTCCAGGAAGATCCCACATGCCGCGGAGCAGCTAAGCCCGTTGCACCACAACTACTGAGCCTGCACTCTAGATCCCGCGAGCCACAACTACTGAGCCCGCGCTCTAGATCCCGCGAGCCACAACTACTGAAGCCTACACGCCTAGAGCCCGTGCTCCGCAACAAGAGAAGCCACTGCAATGAGAAGCCCACGCACCGCAACAGTAGCCCCTGCTTGCTGCAACTAGAGGAAAGCCCGTGGGCAGCAACAAAGACCCAACGCAGCCAAAAATAAAATAAGTAAATTTTAAATAAATAAATAAATAAATGGTTTGTGTGGACTTTCTTATGGGCTCAATACTCAGGTGAAGCATCTACCACACTTGCTATGCTTAAAACATTTATTCCCTGGTGGAAAAGGAGAAAATCAGGGAACAGTGAAATTTGGGGACATGAAAAATAAAATCACTGAACAAAAAACTTCAATGCTGGAAAAATTCAGGAATCTTAATTAGTTAACCAGATAACCAGTTCAAAGAATTCTTAGAATGTAAAGATAAAAAATAAAAAGAGTGAAATACGAGAGAAAGATAACAGATATAGAAGGCAGGTCAAGGAAATTTAGTGTACATATCAAAGCAGTTCAGAAGGAGACAAGAGAGTAGAGAGATAATACTCAAAAAATATTTTCTAAGTTGAAAACCAGAACAAACACTTTTCTCAGTATTAAGAGAAAATGACAAAGAGAATAAAACAATAAGAAAAAATTAGGAGATATAGAAAGTATATATAATAGAAATACACATAAAAGTATTCCATAAAGAGAAAATAAGACAGAGAAGCAATAACCAAAGAAATAATAGTTGAAAAAATTTAAGAGAGTACTTTCTTCCTTACAATTTAATTTTTTTGGATTTTTAAATAATGAACATGTATTATTTAATCGGAAAAATCCACCATAAAGGAAATTTAAAGACATGCAATAAACTGGATTTTAAGAATCATTTAAAAAGACTAAAATCTCCATTAAAAATGGGCAGTAAAACAAAACAAAACAAAAAAAGGGCAGTAGACTTCCCTTGCGGTCCAGTGGTTAGGACTCTGCGCTTCCACTGCAGGAGGCACGGGTTCCATACCTGGTCAGGGAACTAAGATCCCGCATGCCACGCAGGGTGGCCAAAAAAAAAAAGAAAGAAAATAGGCAGTGAATATCAGCAATTCATAAAAGAAGTACAAATTATCAACACATAAAGGACAGATACTCATCTTCCTAGATTATCTGAGTAGTGCAAATTAAAATATTAAGGCTGGACTTCCCTGGTAGCGCAGTGGTTAAGAATCCGCCTGCCAATGCAGGGGACACGGGTTCGAGCCGTGGTCCGATCCCACATGCTGCAGAGCAACTAAGCCTGTGCACCACAACTACTGAAGCCTGCAAGCCTAGAGCCCATGCTCCTCAACAAGAGAAGCCACCGCAGTGAGAAGCCCATGTACTGCAACCAAGAGTAGCCCCTGCTCGCCACAACTAGAGAAAGCCCGCGCGAAGCAACGAAGACGCAATGCAGCCAAAAATAAATAAATAAGTGAATAAATAAATAAATAAAATATTAAGACTAAGATATCAATTATCTCAGCTTGGCATCATTTAAAAAGAATTATAGGGCTTCCCTGGTGGTGCAACGGTTGCGAGTCCGCCTGCCGATGCAGGGACACGGGTTCGTGCCCCGGTCCGGGAGGCTCCCACATGCCGCGGAGCGGCTGGGCCCGTGAGCCATGGCCGCTGTGCCTGCGCGTCCGGAGCCTGTGCTCCGCAACGGGAGAGGCCACAAGAG
>NC_041216.1:3509386-3561930 GCF_002837175.3 Physeter macrocephalus
AGCGGCTGGGCCCGTGAGCCATGGCCGCTGTGCCTGCGCGTCCGGAGCCTGTGCTCCGCAACGGGAGAGGCCACAAGAGTGAGAGGCCCGCGTACCACAAAAAAAAAAAAAAAAAAAGGAATTATAATACTAGTGTTAGGGTGTGGAAGAATATACACTTTTATGTACTTCTTTCTCACAAATAATTTGAGTTATTATATTATGTCATATGATGATAATATAATCATACATACAAAAGAGCCTTCCTTTGGGGAATCCTGGAGTTTAAACGGTATAATATTTCTGTAGGGCAATGTGGATATTATTTATTTATTTATTTATTTATTTTAAATTGAAGTATAGTTGATTTACAATGTTGTCCAGATGTGTTTTAATTGTGCAGCCTTATATCCCAAAATTTCTAGGCCTTGCAATGAGGAAAATCAGAAAAATATTTACAATATCAATGTTTATATATAGACTGTGCATTTATGTGTCTATATCTATCCCTGTGTGTGCCCACTGGGAAGGGATAATTAAGTGATGAATTATATTACACCTATCCAGTGAAATACTGTATTATCCAGATACGACACTATCCATGAATTATCCAGATATGACACTATCCATGATAAAACTTGACTGAAACAAGCATGTTACAGAGGATTTTTTGTGTCTAATCACATATACCCCAATACACACATATTTGTTTTATATTTAAATATATGTTGATACATCCATAAAAATATCTTGAAGAACCTTATCAACTTCCTATTGATGGTTATTTTGGGATTCAGGATTAATAGGTGTATATGTGAGAGCAACGTTTACTTTCTACTTTATATATTATTATAGTGTTTGTAGTAGGAAAAGATATGAAATAGCCTAAGTGGATGTAAATAGAGGACTGATTAGATAAACAGTAGTATTATATCTTTACAATGGAATCCTTTGTGGCTGCTGAAAAGAAGGAGATAAACTATAAATACTAATATGAAACAACTCCAAAATAAATTGATAAGTAAAGGAAACAAGGTGTGAAGTAGGAAAATATATCTTAAATGAGATACAAAAAGCACTAATGAAACACTGAAACTGGTCTTCAGTAAAATTTTGCTCATCAAAAGTCACCATGACAGAATAAAAAGGTAAGCCACAGACTGGAAGATGCTCTCAATAAAGATATCCAATGAATGTTGTGGTTACTGGAGACATTACTGAAGGACAGCAGAAGTGAAGTTCAGTGGAACTGGAGAAACCGAGGCTAGGATAACGATTCTTAGCTTACTTGTGGTCCGCAGGCACAGATTCTGCTTATGGGGCCTAATCAATATTCCTAGGATACTGACCTGGAATTCAATACAGCTCATTTTTCACTTCATCCAGACCTCCAGGGCTTGGAGCCTCTTCTTTCTCCAATGCCAACAGGACCAGTCTGCAATTTTTGCTTCCACATTTGAGGATCTGATGCAACCTGGTGGATCGTGACACCACTACAATAGTTCCAATTTCATATCCACCCGAGATAAATCATTCTGCAGCACATTAACTTTTACCAAGTCAGCTCCTCCTCTGGAATACTACTTTGCTCCCACCTACTTTTAAAAGATATTGACACAATAGAATATTATTCAGTCTTAAAAAGGAAGGAAATTCTGACACAGGCTATAACATGGATGCAACTTGAAGATGTTAAGCTAAGTGAAATACGCCAGTCACAAAAGGACAAATACTGTATGATTCCACTTATATGAGGTACCTAGAGTGGTCAGACTCATAGAGACAGAAAGTAGTATAGTGACTGCCAGGAGCTGAAGGGAGGGAGGAAGGGGGAGCTCATGTTTAATGGATAGGGAGTAATTTCAGCTGGGGTAGATGAAAATTTCTGAAGATGGATGGTGGAGGTGTCATGTTCATATCTTCCTCTTTTCCTCCAAGAGTGTCGGGTTCTTAGCAAGGCAAAAAGTGCAAGCTCTGTTACTGAAAAATCTCAATGTGGCAGAGATGGCAAGTCAATATCCATTCTCTGGTTTTTGCAGTTCATAGACTCTCCAATTTTTGTCTGCACATATGCTTTCCCAGAATAAAAATTACATATCCCAACCTCCCTTGTGGTGACCAAATTTCGGCCAGTGGGATGTCAGTGCTGAAAATTTATGAAGTGTTCTTAAAATAATATCCTTTTCCTATTTCAGCTTTATGCTGAATGTGTATAGGGGACTAGAGTTTGGGCAGCCATTTTGGACTATGAAGTAGGAAGACACTTATTGATTTTAGAGAAACAAGAGAGAAGGAACTTGGGCTCCAGACATCATGACCTAGACTAACTATATCTAGGGTTATTTTCATGAAAGAAATCCATTTCTATTTTGTTTAACCACTATTGTTTTGGCAATTTCTATTATGAACAGTTGGACCTAATCCTAATTTAGGTACTTAACCCATTCTCTGGCCCAAGAAGCAAGTTTTTTTGCTTTTTTTAAAATCAAGAAATAGCTTCGTTGTGACATCTCTTTTCATTTACCCACTCACTGAACAAACATCCAAGAGGTTCATAATTTGGAGTCAGACACCTGAGGCAGAGTTCATATAAATATATGTTGATACATCCATAAAAACATCTTGAAGAACCTTATCAACTTCATATCACATCATACTGTATGATACATACATGGGAGAGATGACATTATTAGATATGAGGCAGCTGCAAACCAGGGAAGTATCTCTTGTAGAGAACAGCATCAGAGATCCTGGGGTGATCCCAACTACAGATGCCTCAACTACTCTGTGAGAAACCATAAAGTGATGACCGAAAGGTGTTAATTTAAAATAAGGATTTGTGGACTTCCCTCGTGGTGCAATGGTTAAGAATCCGCCTGCCAATGCAGGAGACACGGGTTCGATCCCTGGTCTGGGAAGATCCCACATACCAAGGAGCAACTAAGCCCGTGTGCCACGTCTACTGAGCCTGCACTCTAGAGCCAGCGTGCCACAACTACTGAAGCCCGTGAACCCTAGAGCCCGCACGCTGCAACTACTAAGCCCGCATGCTGCAACTACTGAAGCCCGCACGCCTAGAGCCCGTGCTCTGCAATGAGAGAAGCCACGGCAATGAGAAGCCCACGCTCCGCAACGAAGAGTAGCCCCCGCTCGCCACAACTAGGAAAAAGCCAGCACTTAGCAACAAAGACCCAATGCAGCCAAAAATAAATAAAATTTTTTAAAATAATAAATAAATAAATGGGCTGTGTCATGGCCAAATTAAAAAATAAAATAGTGATTTGAGAGCTCAGGGAATTACTGAATTACAGAATTTTGACTAAATTCTATTAAATTAGTCACTGTCTAAAACCAACTGATTTTCTCTTTTTCCTCTTCTTAAAGATTCTAATATAACTAAGATGATGCTACAGAGACCTGAGCAAGTTCTTTTTTTGAAGACTATTAGCTTAATACTATTTATCTCATAAGGTTCAGTTTACCATGCCCCAAATTTGAGTCCAAACTTCTTAGGGCCTATAATGACGTACAGTGTAGGCAGCTTAACACAGCAAGAAAAATTTACGGTGTAATAGTTAAGAGCATAAGCACTGCAGTCAGACAATCTAGGCTGGAGTCAACCACTTTCAAACTGTGTGACCTTGCGCAAGTTTTATAACTCTTCTAAACTTCGGTTCCCTCATCAGGGATAATAATGGATACATAGATTTAATCGTAAAAAGTGCTTAGCACAGTGCCTGGGACAGAATACTCCCTCAGTAAATGGGAAGAGTTATTACAAGATTCCCACTGTCCATAAGAAAAGAGTATGTGTAGCTCAGGCCTCCAGAGGTAGCCTACTGTAACTCCTATAAATGTCCAGGTTTTACCAGTTCATGTATAACATGCAGCTATGCTAACAACATTCACCGTGTTCTGCTGGCTCTTGGCCTTCTAGTTAATATAGAAACCCCACCCTTGCCAACTCTTCTCCTTCCATCTACTTTTGCAAATTCTCCAGGAGTGTGTCCGTAAATAAGCCTACTCCTTCCAGGTGATGTCCATATCATTCTTTCCTCTGGTCTTGTTGGAGATGCCTGCAGTTAAGGGCTCCACTGAGATTCCTCTAAGATGCACTGAGATTCCTCTTCATTATCTTTAAATATCTTAAAATGTTTTTACTTTGTTGTTTTTCACTTTATAAACAGAATATCATGCCATATGTAACCTTTTGGGACTTACTTTTTCACTTAATATTGTGTGCTAATTTTCATCCACATGGTTGCATGTCATTGTAGCTCAGGTGTTTTGGCTGCCGTTCCACATCACCCTACTCTTCCAATGACATGAACCTAGGCAGCTTCTAGGTTTAGGTTTTGCTATTGTGAAAGTGTTACAAAGCTCTTGTTAATATTCCCTGTTGTACATGTATACGGGTTTCTCTTAGCGTATACTCAGGAATGGTATTGCTGGATTGTACAGTGTGCGAATGTCACGTTACTTAATGTATTATGTTCTTCTATTCTTTTTAATTTTTTTTTTTTTTTTCGGTATGCGGGCCTCTCACTGTTGTCGCCTCTCTCGTTGCGGAGCACAGGCTCCCGACGCGCAGGCTCAGCGGCCACGGCTCACGGGCCCAGCCGCTCCGCGGCATGTGGGATCTTCCCAGACCGGACGAACCCCTGTCCCCTGCATCGGCAGGCGGACTCTCAACCACTGCGCCACCAGGGAAGCCCTCTTTTTAATTTTTGTAAGTTATTTTTTAATGAAAAAATATTTTATTTATGCGAACATATAGGTTTATTGTTATTTTTAAATGAATTAATAAACGTATATTTAGATTCTCAGTCTTGACCTATAGTAAATATCATTGATAAAACCAACATAAACAATATGTCTTTGGTATCGTCAATAATTTTTAAGCATGCAAAGGATCTGAGACCAAAATATTTGAGAATGTTGCTCAATGTTAAAACAGAGATGAATGAAGCAAAGGACTAGAAACAACTTACACTATCATCAACATTATCTTCATTATTATCAGCAGCAGCAGCAGCGCCATCCATATACTGAATCATCGAATGATTCTGCTGTGTCGAGTACTGTCCTAAGCGCTTTGCATGCATGATCTCATTTAATCCTCATAATAGCTCTATGAGGTGAGTATAATTACCATCACTCCATTTTCCATATTGGAAAACTGAGGCTCAGAAAAGGCTTAGAAACTTTCCCAAGGTCCCAAGCTAGTAAAGAATAGAGTCCAGGTCTGTCTAATTCCAGGGCATCACTTATGCTCTGGTCTTAGAGTGGGAGATGATGGGTACCTGTGGGGTTGAAGGTTAATACAAGCTTCCACTCACGTATTCATTCTTTTGTAACTATTAATATCATATTTACTATTTTCATCTTTTATGGCTTCCTCCTGCTTCATTTTTCCTTATTTCTTTGAGCATATTTATTAGGCTTCTTTTAAATTCCTGCTCTGCTCATTCCACTACTTCAGAAATATGTTTATGTATGTACTTAAAGGCTTGGAATAACATGCACACACAACTATTCTGGTGGTCCTCTTTGAAGGGTTGAGATTATGAAAAAAACCAGTTCAACCAACCTGGACAGTGTTTCATTTTATTTCATTATATAAAATGTAGAAACCCTGATTGAGAAAAAAATAGGGAAGAGACTTAAAAGAAACCGAAGAATCTTCTCAGGAAAGCAATGATTGATGAAGGATACCTTGCTCCAGCCATGATAAGCATCTGTCTTCTTGGCAATCTACGGCGAAGCTCCAGGGACAGTATAATCCCAGATCTCTCCCACTCACCCCTGAGCCTTGGTCCTGGATTTGTGTGGTAAGAGGCTGAGGAAATATGAAAAGAACCAAAATAAGAACACTCTCCATGGAAGTCAAGCTCAGAGACTGGTCTTCTTTCACTCTGCTGAGTACATTACGAGCAGGAAAGATCAACGTTCCTGACAGTCTATCTTCCGTTCATTTGGCTTTTTTGGCTTGCGGCTCTGGCATGGAGTTGGGCAACCCACTGCTCTTCCTCCACTCACAGATATCTGCATAGTTGCATGTCCGGCATTTCCAAGCCTCCTCCACATCAACCCCTTGAGGCTCTCGGTGGCCCATCCAGTAGGCCATATAGTGCTGCACTTTGTTTCTCACCTCTGTCTCTTCAAAGGCCACTATCTCTGTACCCAGCACAGTGGCAGTCTCTTGGTGGATATACTCAATCTTCAGGATATCAATAACTGGGAGGTCAGACAGCGTTAGAGACAAGAAGACCAGCTCCATGAGGTCACCGAAGGACTTCACAGAGAAGCCTCCCTGCCGGGCATGCCCCAGCACTGAAGGTCCCAGTGGCTTTTCTGGATGCAATTTTGTGTGGTGGATTAGGCTAGCAGTGGTCACTTTCCCTTGTACCATGGCATCAAAGATATATTTGTACAGGCTAACCTGAAAACCGTCTTTTTTTTTCTGAGCGTCCGGAGGGAGCACAGGGTGCCTGCGTGTCTTGAGTTCAGCCAGTTCCAGTTCCCCCCTGGCTGTATAGTGCAGCTCATCAATCACTCCAACAAGGAGCACACCCTCCACTTCTCCAAACACTGGAAACTCTCTGATGCGCCCTTCTGACTGCAGGGTAGGAATCATTGATAATATGTTCAGAAACTTAATTGCCCAAGCATCTTCTTTAGAGGTGATGGGGACAGTCACAAGATCATGAACTTCTAGTTCTCTAGCTAGGTGGATGCTGGCACCAGTGTCCAAAACAGCTGACTTCTCAGGTGTCAAGAAACCAGGAAGCTCCTTCCCATATACCATTTGCTGTTCACACCAGTTCTGAGTAGACAGGTCAGTGACATACAAATATTTAAGATGGAATTGTTCCATAGGTGACGAGACATCCAATCCTCTTTTCCATTTTGGTAAGCTTATGAGCTTGCCATCCTTCCCAGGGAGTTCAGAAGAAGGACCAGGCTTGTTAGGTGAAGTACTTGACTCTTGGGTATCCTCCAGGTCCAGAAACTCTGAGTCACTGAAGTCTGAAAACCCTGAGGCCTCTGCTGACACCATCTCCTCTTCCCTAGTCTCTGCCATGGCACAGCTCTGGACTGGGCAAAGGCCATGTACATCATGTTAAAGAAATGCATTACCCAAATGAAAAATTTCTCAAAAGCACTTTCAAATTCCAATGAGGTAAAAAAGAATCACGACTAATTATTTATATACAGTCTTTAAAGATGCTTATTTATTTATGACCAATTAGTAACGCTATAGAGTTGTACTACGGGTACAATTTACAACAATAAGACTCATTGTATCATCCATATATGAATACTTGGCAAAAATTTTTAAGTGCAAAATAAAACTTAAGTTTTATTACTGAATCTGGTACTAACATACCATGTGTGACTTTAAGCAAATCACCTACTTTGTCCTCAGTTTCTTCATTTAAAAGGAAATTTGAGGTTTGCCTTTTTTCCTTCAAAATTCTACTGACTTGGGACATTATTTCATTTTTTAAGTGAATGTAGATCATTGTAAATGTTGGAGCAATGTTTGCCAGTTTACCATGGACCACTTCTACAATTCTTTTGATACAAAGTCCTTGACTAGGAAAATAAAACTCAATAACAAACTGTTCCTTGAGAAAATCAGCTCTACAATGACTGCTTTTAAATGTAGCTCTCAGAAACGTAGTGCGGCAAAATTCAGACAAACTACAGATAAATACAAATAGATCTACTCATGAAGTAACAGCACGAAGTAACGAGAGAGGATATTCACAGCAACATGTGGAAATCAGTTGTTTTTTGTGTTTGAGATATATTAAGAAAATGACAAGAAGAAAAAGCTCTTGGTGGGTTTTACTTTACCTTTACTGACTGTATAAATTCCTCCTAACACTATAGAAATTGGTGTTTCCCACTAAGTTTATTTTCTCCCTCCACAAGAAATTAGCTTATGATGGAAAATATGTAAGTGAAAACTCTTAAAATATTACTGTATTTTGCTATAAATAATAGTGAATATTTATTGCACAGTTATTGCGTGCTAGACACTGAGCCAAGTGCTTCACATCCAATATCTCACTACTCTACTGAGGGACAAATACTCTCCCTTTTTACAGCAAACCATTTCACAAGCACAGGAGACAGAATAGAACAATGAACACAATCTAGATAAATAACTGTTGACATGTTGCTGTGTTTGCTTCTTTCAGGTGCTTTTTTTTTTTTTTAGCCTAACTATTTTAAAATAAATTACAGAAATCATCATGCTTCAAATACAAATGCTTCACATACATTTCCAAAGAAGCCTCCTACATTAACTACAATATTATCATATCTACCAAAATTAATAATTCCCTAATACTCCAGTCCATATTCAAATTTCCTCAGCTGCCCTAAAAAACATTTGGATAGCTTTTCATTAAACCAGGAAACAAAGACCATACATTATGTTTGATTGTTTTGTCTCTCAAGTATTTTTAATCTTAAGAAACTAGGGGAGTTCCCTGGTGGTCTAGCGGTTAGGACTCCGGGCTTTCACTACCGTGGGCCAGGTTCACTCCCTGGTCAGAAAAAAAGAAACTGGTAGGGGGGCAGGATAAATCATGAGCTTGGGGTGAGCGCATGTACACTACTATATATAAGATATTTAGATAACCAACAAGGACCTACTGTATAGCACAGGGAACTCTACCCAATATTCTGTGATAACCTATATGAAAAAAGAATCTAAAAAAGAATGAATATATGTATATGAATCACTTTACCGTACACCTGAAACTAACACAACATTGTAAATCAGCTATACTCCAATAAAGTGACTTCCCTGATGGTGCAGTGGTTAAGACTCTGCGCTCCCAATGCAGGGGGCCCGGGTTCAATCCCTGGTCAGGAAACTAGATCCCATATGCATGCTGCAACTAAGAGTTTGTATGCCACAACTAAGAAGCTGGCGAGCCACAACTAAGGAGCCCACCTGCTGCAACTAAGACCCAGCGCAACCAAATAAATAAATGTAAAAAAACACACCCTACACTCCAATAAAATTAAAATATTAAAAAAAAAAAGAAACTAGGCAAATTATCTTGTGAAGATGCTCTTTTTAAGCCTTCCTTCTTACTTCACACATCTAACCCTGCATACAAAAAAAAAAACCAAAAAACAAAACAAGGTATGAGCAGCCCACTAGTATTTTGACTTTGGGTGACAGGAAAATAACTTGACACAGAATTTAAGCTGATTGAGGTAAAAACTATGAGCGAAGCTTCCTCCTTGCTACTCTAAGGAGCAATGAAAGAGCCATATGTACCAACTCCCATGTTAAAACCTTAACAACTGATACCTTGAAAATGGTATTAATATTAGTTATCATTGTACTTAACTAATTTTTTTTTTTTTTTTTTTTTTTGTGGTATGCGGGCCTTCCTCTGTTGTGGCCTCTCTCGTTGCGGAGCACAGGCTCCGGACGCGCAGGCTCAGCAGCCATGGCCCACGGGCCCAGCCGCTCCGCGGCATGTGGGATCCTCCCATACCGGGGCGCGAACCCAGTTCCCCTGCATCGGCAGGCGGACGCACAACCACTGCGCCACCAGGGAGGCCCTTAACTAATTTTTAAATAGCCTAAACGTCCCTAATGAAGGAAAACACAGATAGCTGGAAAACAAGTTATTTGCAATGAACCAAAGTAATATAATGCTAAGACTTCTGGGTATATCCTATAAAGTTATTGCTTTATAGGATATTTCAACAGTAAAAAAACACAGAAGCTGCACGTTTGCACAAGTGTCTTAAACTATAAATGTGCCTTAGATGATGATAGTTTCAAAATGAGTAATGTTATTTGGACTATGAAGTCCCGAAAACTGGGAGAGAATCTTTATCCTCCACCAAGAAACAAAAGTTAAATGGCAATTAACATGTATACTACGGGTTGCCCCCTATCCCCACCCCTCTGCAGCGGAGGGCACTAAATCCAAATCAACTGACCTTGAAAATAGTTTACTTCAAATATCCAGTCCTGGGCTATCCAATATGTAGCCACCAGTCACATGCAGCTATTTAAATTTAATTAAAATTAAATAAAATTAGGCACATTTCAAGTGCTCAGTAGCTACATGTGGTTGGTGGGTACCACATTGTAAGGCACAGATATAGAACACTTCCCTGTCACACAGAGTTCTATTGGACAGTACTGGTTTCAATTATTTCATATGTATCTATTAACTCCCCAAAGAGAGCCTAAGCTCCTGAAATGTACGGACTTCCTACTCGTTTTACATACAACACTCAAAACAGGGTAGCTCTTAACAGGTAAGTGAAATGTTTGTAAAGAAGACACAAGGGACTTCCCTGGTGGCGCAGTGGTGAAGAATCCCCCTGCCAATGCAAGGGACATGGGTTCGAGCCCTGGTCCAGGAAGATCCCACATGCCGCGGAGCAACTAAGCCGTGCGCCACAACTACTGAGCCTGTGCTCTAGAGCCCGCGAGCCACAACTACTGAGCTCACAGGCTGCATCTACTGAAGCCCGCGCACCTAGAGCCCGTGCTCCACAACAAGAGAAGCCACCGCAATGAGAAGCTCACGCACCACAACGAAGAGTAGCCCCGCTCACTGCAATTAGAGAAAGCCTGTGCGCAGCAACAAAACCCAACACAGCCAAAAATAAATAAATAAATAAATTAATTTATATTTAAAAAAAAAAAAGAAGACACAAAAGGAGAGCATTCTTTGTGGAATTATTTACCTAAAAGGAAAAAACAATACACTGAGGATGGACAATTTAGACTCAGTGTGTTGCTTGGACTTTCCTATGCAGAAAAAATCAAGGCAAGGGCATGATGCAGTGCACTTTGTCCCAAAATTCAGTTTGTATCTTTTTGACAGGAGATGATTTTACATAATACATGGATCAACATCTTAGAATAAATATAAAGCTTAGAGTGTTCTTTAAATGCATAATTTCATATGTAGTGTTTCTAAGCACAAGTTTGATTTTTTAAATAAATGTAAGTAAAAAGTTAAAAATATGAGACTAACAATACATGTGGTACATAGGTTTGGTAGAAATAGGTGGTAAGTGAATGAGATGTTTGGGAAACACCAGCATGCTGTCAAGAGTCTGGGGGTCCTACAGATCTGGATTCTGAACCTGAGTAGGTCAATATTATTTAGTATGCTACTTGCCTTATGAGTATTCTTGGGCAAGTTTTCAGTTTTCCTGAGGCTACTGACACATCTTTAAAATTAGAGTACTCCTTCCAACCATACTCAGCTACCCAAACAACTGAGTGATGACAAAGTACACACACTGGCACTCAACAAATGTGGATCTCCTTCTCCCTCTCAAGGGAGAGATGAGATAGTACACCTATTCCCTCTGACAAATTAAATTTTAGGAGGGAAGAAACTTCTACTCACCTGGGACTTGGCTGATCTTCCTCCTCACAGGAAAGGCAGAATGCTGAAATGACAAGGCTGGGGGAGGAGGAAAGAGCTCTGAAAGACCAGGTCTGCAATCGGAGAATCCAGATTAGCAACTCCGGGCCTTGCTAGAACAGAGACTTTTGGTCCTTTCTCACCTGACCAGTCCCTCACATTGCGGCGTTTCCTCCTCTCTGATCCACACTGCACAGACTGTTGCCCACCCCAGATCCTACGTAACGCTTGCCTCGCTCCGAGGGCAAACTCTCCGTGACTTCTTCGTTTTGCCCATACCCTGGATGCCGTTACTTGATCCAATCCCTGCTCCCTGCAAGTAAAAGGGTCAGCAATAACGAAGGTCCCCCAGGAGCTCCGAGCGCAGTTTCCTCTTCCAGCCCCAACTTCGGCCCAGAAACTCGGGCAGAGACCTCAGATCAGATGTTTTTCCCCTCTGATGGGTTCCTGCTGCCCGCGGAACTGCCCCTGCCTTCACACTCAACATCCTGACTTGCTCGGTGCAGCCCGGACTTGAGGGCTCCAAGAAAGTCTGCCTTCAGCGGGGACCTTCCCACCGGCCCCAAAACCACTGTCTCCCCGGGAGTTCCATGCATGCCCGAAAGTTTACTGAGCACCTCCCTACAGTGTACTGGAGGAGCGAGCAAAGGATTTCTGGACTTGGGAAGGGGTCCCAGCCGACAGCAAGGTCTTCCAAGATCGAAAGGCCTGAACCCACAGGAGCAGACGAGATAAGCCGCTGCCCCGGAGCCCTTCCCACACAGAAAGGGGGTTGGGGGGACGCGGCACCCGCGGGGACAGATCCCTGAGTTCCAAAACTCAGCCTCTCAGCCCGCCACCCGCATTCGCCGGCCTTCCCCTAACCTGGGATATGCCTCGGAACCCCGGACTCCACCGGCTCCGCCGCGGCCTCGGAACCGCTCCCGGACCCTTTCCCCGGGCGCGCAAGTGCAAGTCAGGCAGAGAACCTCTGGTTTCGCGCTTCGCACAGAAGCCTCCTGGACACCAGGACCAGAATGCCCAGCGGCTGCCCAAGGTCCGCCCCCTCCCTGAGGCCTCAGCTGCGCCGCTTAGTCTTCACGCGTCTGCGGCTCAGACGCGAATCCTACTCGCTGCAGGGCGGAGGAGGGTTCTGATGCGGGTCCGCCTCTGCGGAGGTCGTCCTTGTGGGCTGCTGGCTGCGCGTGTGGGTTCGTTCGGGACGGAGCTGCGCCGTCACTTGACCAAGAAGCTCGCACCCTGGCGGCTTCCGGCTACTGCCAAGCCAGTGTAGGAGAAAGGTCTGGGCATGTCCCTTTCCGCGGTGCACTTGGCCTCTGCCCGTTAGCGCTGCGTCTGCGCTTTGCCATCTTGGGTTCTGTACGCCTTTCTTTGCACCTCGCACCAACTTTCCCAGCTGAGAGAACAACCACGAACTCACTTTTCAAAGATGCTGACGCTCGTCTCATCAATGTATTTCTTTTTTTTATTTGCTTACTTTTTAATTAACCCTTTTATTGGGAAATATAACACAATTATATTCTGAAATAGAAAGGTAAGTATAATAATTATTGAACAGACATGTCATCATGTAGAGCAAAAATAGATAGTGTCGTGCCCTTCCCAGATACACTCCCATGCCTCCTTCCTGAGGAAACCACTAGTCTGACTTTTATGACAATCATTGCTTTTTTTTTTTTAACAGTCATCACATATTTGGAAACGATTTGTGACAAAGGTGGCATCGCATAGCAGTGGAGAAAAAAAGTTGGTCTTTTCAATGAAGGTTCTGAGACAATAGGGTATCCTTATGAAAAAGAATATAAAATGAGACCCCTTGTCTCACTTAATCACAAATATCAATTCCAGGAGGATTAAAAACCTAAATACATTTTGGACTTCAGAATAGGGATTTTATTTATTTATCTATTTACTTACTTATTTTGGGGCCTTGCAGCTTGAGGATCTTAGTTCCCCCACCAGGGATTGAACCCCAGCACCAGCAGTGAAAGCAAGTCCTAACTACCGGACTGCCAGGGAATTCCCCGATTTCTTTTAAAAAAATATAAAAATGTTGGGAGTTCCCTGGTGGTCCAGTGCTTTCACTGCCCTCGCCTGGGTTCAATCGCTGGTCAGTGAACTAAGATTCCGCAAGCAGCGCAGCACGGCCAAAAAAAAAAAAGTTAAATAAAAAAGAAAACTACAAAGGAGATTTGGGGTCAGTTGGGGGAACTTAAATGCGATATTAGATAATAGTATCAATCAATTAAAAATATCCTGAGTGTGAAAATGATTTTGTGGTTGTGTAGGGAAACGTCCTTGTTCTTGGAAATATGAAAGTTGAGGGAAATCTTACACATCATGTGAAATATGGGTGGGCACTGCTGTATTGAGGCTGGAGGTTTCTGCCTCCTCCCAAGTATGACTTTCCTTCACCAGGATGCAATTCCCAATGCACGAAAGCCCCTCCTCAACCCTTTCACACATGGACCTGTTATCTTCAAACGGAGTTTGAGGGGGCAATGCTGATTGGTGGAGTGAAGCAGAAGCGATTCAGAAATGATCATGGGAAAAGAAATTTCCAAGATAGCAGGACGATGTTCCCCAAAGCTTTCGTTCTCAAATTTCAGAAAATGTTACCCTTTCCCCAAAAGGCTATCATAAGAAGTCGGGGCATTTAAGGTCCATCTGTATACAAAAGCCTTTGATTTAGTTCCTCCACCTCCAGGGATATCTGTAATATGGGAAATACTGTTAGACACAAATTGTGTTTTCCTCTTTCCATCTTACTTTCCTTACTCTTCCAGAGGGTAGAATTTGTACCTCTAAATCACACTGATTACAGTCTTCCATTGAAGTGTTTATATGATAAAAGTAAGTGTTTATCTATATGAATGCTCTCGAGAGCTTCACTGTCCAACACAGTAGCCACTAGGTACGTGTGGCTCTTAAGCATTTGAAATGTGGCTAGTCCAAAATGACATCTGCTGTAAGTATAAAATACTGTATTTTGAAGATTTAGTAAAAAAAAAAAGTTAACTCACTAATAACTTTTATATTGATTACATGTTGAAATAGTAATATTTGGATATATTGTATCAAATGGAATATATTTTTAAAATTAATTTTACTTAATGCTTTTTGTTGTATTAATGTGGCTGGTAGAAATTTTTAAATTATTTATGTGGTTTGCATTTGTGTTGTGGCTTACATTATATTTCTCTTGGACAGTGCTGCTCTTGAGCATCAGACCTAAGGTCAGGGAATTTATCTTGCTCAAGTTTGTGTTCCTTACAGGTGCTAGAACAATTATTGACATAATTTTTGTATGCTTAAGAGAAACCCACTGACAATATTCTGTATTTGAGAATCTTCTCTTCCCAGTATTAAGGTCAGCCTCTCTGTAGCCAAACACCAGTTTCTGGTAATTGAAAAGGGCGTTGCTTAGTTGCAGAAAGCCAGAAAAGGTAGCCCTAAGCTAGGAAGTTGGGGGAGCTGGGAATGAGTTAAGGATGTAAGACTGGGCCATGCTTCTGCTAAAACAGGCAGCCTCAGATGTAGGACATTTGAACTCTTGAATCAATTAGGGTTTATTCATTTATCAGTTTGAAAACCCAGGAGCTCTAGCTTCAGGTGAGGCTTGATCCAGATGTCAAACAGTGAGACCAGAACTGAGTTTTCTCTCTCCATTTCTTGGATCTAATTCCTCTGTGTTTTTGCATTTATAGGCAGTCTTCCTCCTCTTCCACTGCCAGTAGCTTCCAGGACCACAGTCTTTCAGATTTGTGTCCAGTGGAAAAAAAGGAAGTCCATTTCCTAATACCTCAAAGATAAGTCCAAAAATTGTCCGATTGGCCCTGATTACTCAAACTGGGGCTGTGTGCTTGTCTTAACCAGCGTCTTCAAGAAAACAGAGCCCGAGGCAAGGATTAGATGATTTTTTTTATTTTTTTAGGTGCAAACCCATGGTAGCAAGGGTAAGAAAAGAAGGAAGTGTAGCAAGCAACAGTGTGAAACAAATTGAAGTTGAATAGCCCTGGCTATTGCTTCATGTTGAGCCATGGTCCTCCATAGTGATTCCAGAGTAATTTTATAAAATTAAAATCCCCTGCTAACACTCTCTAGTCAAAAATTCTGTAGGATAAGGCCTAGATATTTATTTAGTAAATTCAGCCAAGACTTCAAGTGTTCATCCAAAACTTCATAAATTTTGTGTAGTATTCCCTGAAGATGTGACACAAACTAAATCTGGGAGGATGAGTAGGAGCTAACAAAGAAGTTAGGCAGAAGGAGGAAAAAATAGCATAGCTGCTGACCAGAAACCATGAAATAGCATGGAATATTTGGAGGACCATAAGATGTTTATGGCTGGAGAGAAGTACGCTTGGGGGGAAATTTGGGAGCCACTATTAGAAAAATAGGCAGTGCTCTATACCAAGTATTCTATTAAGGAATCTGACATTTAGCTTCAAGTCATAAGAAACCATTGAGGGATTTCAAGCAATAATTTGATTAGTTATATGTTTTAGTGTGACCACTCTAGCAGCAGTGGGGATGATAGAGAGATGAGTCCAGATTAGATATAGAAAAAATATTTGGGAATCTATTTAAGCAGTTAGGAAATGCTAAGAGCCTGATTAAAGTACTGACAATGGGAATAGAGCAGAGGATATAAACTGAAGAGATCCTAAACAGAATGTATAGGACCTGGTGACTGATTGGGAAAGGTGATGGATGAGAGGGAGAAGTTTAAACTGGAGAATTGGATAAGGGGTGATACCACTTCCAGGATTAAGGAATACAGATTTTATTGAAAAAATTGAGTTGAGTTTTGGACACACTGACTTTGAGGTGACTATGAGTTACCCGAGTGGAGATATCCAGTGGGATATTGAACATAATGTTTTCTCCTAGAGCTCAGGAGAGATTTGTAAGATATAGATGTAGATGTAAGAGGCATTGGGATGTTAACAAGATCAGACAAAATGTCTAGCTTGAGAAGAGAATTATGCCTAAGGACACAGTTCTGGGGGAAGAACATTCACATAACCAACAGAAGGAGAAGTGCCTGTGGGATAAATCGAATGAATGAATAAGCACTGATAAAAGGCAAAGCCAGTGGGTAGGCTCTGAAGCATAATTTATGAAAGACCTCCTTGGGGCAATAGATCTGAGAAGTAAAACACTTACAATGGCAAAAAGCAGCTATGTTCAGCCATTAAGGGCAAGTGTTTGGAAAGCCAGGCTAACAAACTTAGAGGAAAAAATGCTCAAAAATATGACTCAGGTGAAAAGATGTGAGTAATTAAAGAAGGGGAGTCTCCATTTCTTCATCTATAAAGAGAGAAGTTTCAATTAGGTGAGTTCCTAGATCATTTCCAGTTCTAAAGTTCTGATCTGATGAGTCAGCATTGAAGAGTGAGTAGGATCTGGAATGCTATTAACAGTAACCCTTTCTTCTGCTCTCCTGCCCCTCCAGCCGACCCCCGCCCCGCCCCATTCACCACCACACCATCCACATGGTTCCCACAGAAGCTGAGATCTCTGCCTACAGTTGACTTGTTTAGCGGTGGGCACCTGACCTAGTTGGGCCAGTAAGAGCTTCCCCATGATTTTGAGATAAGAAGTGAGAAAGAGAAGACAGTTTTTCTCTGAGCGATGGAAACTGAATATATGTAAAATCTAAAGCTGATGGTAACCGTGATTTGCAATGAGGTGTTGAAAACAAAAAAGAAAAGCCAGAATGAAGAAAACACAAGAAGCAGAGGTCGGAGATGGAGAGAAAACTGCCTGGGTTTTCCAAAGCGTTTCAGATCCTGGTCTCAGTCCACTGTTATAATGTATCACTGCCCTGAATTCCATGAGATACCCCAAAATCCCTCTATTAACACCTCTCTTTGAGACTTAACTAACCTCAGTTGATTTCTGTTACTTGTAACTTAAAGATTCTCAACTAATATATTTGAGTGTAGTCAGAGCCCATATGGGAAGGAGATAAGTAAATGGAAGAGGAAGCTGTAAGGTAGGACTAGATGTAATGAAGGATCTTAAGTGCCAGGCTTTGGTTTATAACTGAGTAGTGGCTATGGGGATGAAGATGAGGGGAAATCCATCAACATTTCACAGAATCACTAAAACTTTAATAAAACTTTACCAGAATGAAAAATGAACATGTACAAAATCACTGTGGTCCTGACCTTGGCACTCAGCTTTCACACATAATAAGCAATGTCAACTAATTAATTAATGCTCTCTTCATTAATTAATGTTTATTAGAAAGTCGTGTCCTACCTCGTTTCTGTCTCCTTCCACATGTGAACTGTAACTCGCTAACATAGCCATCCTGTAAAATGCTACGTATGGTCAGTTGATCAGCTGTGGTATATCCTGCTATATTAAGTACCCTGACTCCATTGTCAGTTTTCCTCCATTCCAAACAAAGGGGTTGCAGCCAAGATTATACTTGCTAAGGCAGGTGGATCAGTCTCTTTAAAGGAACTCTAATTCATCAGACAGTTCCAGACTCAGAAGTCAGGGACTGTAACAGTTGGTGGAGAGATGTCTTCTCCTTCTCCAACTGAGACTTTGGTGGGTCTGGCTGCTATTTGATAAGATGCAGATTTCTCTCTGGCTCCAGGGATGGCAAGTGCTGCTCTTTATGGGGATGCAGCTCGGCTGGTACTTCTAGGCTATGTTATTGAGAGAAGCTGATACTTCTTTAATGGATGATGGGGCTGTTGGCTCAGGAGATGCTTCAGCACCAGATATGGTTCCCACAGTTTTGTATCTTGCTTGTGGGAAAATAGATTGGTCCAACCTCTGTGAAGGTCAATTTGGCAGTATCCATCATACAAATGTGCATACTCTTTAGCACAGAAATTTCTGTTCTAGGAATTTACCCTATGCATGTACTTACTTTGTGAGAAATAAAAATGTATAAGACTATTCATTGCAACATCATATAAACAAAAGATTGGAAATTCAAAAATCCATGTATAGTGAAGTGGCTGAAGTACATTCAAACCATGGAATACTATCAGCTATAAAAAAAAGAATGAGGAGGCACTTTGTTTACTGATATGGAGTGACCTCCATGATATACAGTGCAGTAATAAAAGTAATATGTGTTTGTATGGGGGACTTCCATTTATGCTTAAAAAGTAAAAAATGTATATATGTAGTCTCTTGGATTTAAACAGAAAGATCTCTGGAAGGGTGTACAAAAAACTTAGTTATAAAAAATGGTTGCCTCTGGTAGAATTTTGTGATGGGGGATGGAGGAAGAAGTCTTTTCACTTACAGAACTGACTGTACCTTTTGAAGTTTATACCATGTGAAAGTTTTCCCCATTAAAAAAATTTTTTTTTAATTAAAAAAAAATAGGGTTGGTGATGTTTTAAACAGTAGTTCCCAAATGCTGGTCTGTAAATCAGTGAATGCCCATGATGAATAATTTATTAATCTACCATGAAATCATAAAAGTAATAATGTGTGAATTTTCTATATTGTTGAATTTAATTTGAAGGGCCATCTTTTATTCTTGATTAAGTACTTTGTGTGGAGATATTAGTAGACAGTAGTTACCAATGTAATGTTTATTTACACAATGGGCAAAATTAGAAGTTGGCATCATGAAGTCAATTTCTCCAATTTAGAGTACTGAAATTCAAAGCACAGAATCACTGATTTAGACCTGGCTTTTGTTCATGTTGAATAATGTTTTTAGGCATTATTCTGGAAGGCATTTCTCCTGTGTATTTCATGGTGTCGAGTAAGTGATGAATTATAGCTGAAGGCTTTTCCACATTCATTACATTCATAAGGTTTTTCTCCTGTGTGATGCCTCTGATGTTTCTTAAAGGATGAATCATGCCTGTAGGCTTTTCCACAGCGGTTGCATTCATATGCTTTCACTCCTGTATGAACAGTTTTATGGTTGCTAAGGTGTATCCTTTGCCGAAAGGCTTTCCCACATTCCTTACATTTGTAGGGTCTCTCCCCAGTATGGATTCTCTGGTGATGCGTTAGATAAGCTCTATGACTAAAGGTTTTACAACATGTGGTGCATGCATAGGGCTTCTCCCCAGTATGAATTCTTATATGTTCACTAAGGTGTCTAATCTGTCTAAAGGTTTTCCCACATTCATTGCATGTAAAGGGTTTCTCTCCAGAATGAGTTCTCAAATGTTGGATCAAGCTAATGTTCTGGCTGAAAGCTTTCTGACATTTATCACATACATAGGGTTTCTCACCAGTGTGAGTTCTATGATGTTGATTAAGAGATGAGCGATGTCTGAAGGCTTTGCCACATTCTTCACATTCAAAGGGTTTCTCACCAGTATGGATTCTTTGGTGTGTGGTAAGGGATGCACTTTGACTAAAGGCCCTTCCGCATTCCTTACATCTGAAAGGTTTCTCACCAGTATGAATTCTCATGTGTTCGGTAAGGTGAATGGGTTGTTTGAAGACTTTTTCACATATATTACATTCATAGGTTTTTGTTCTTATGTAACTTGTTGGATGATTAATCAAATCTGATTTGTATTTGTTTCTCTTTCTAGGTGTGTCATATTTATGGTGCCTCTGTTCTATAACAACATTTGAACTCACAAGATTTTTGCCAAATTTGTAAGTTTCTTGGCCTCTCTTCTTATGGGTCAAGATGGTTTGTCTCACGTCTCTTCCATGGCTATCCTGGTGGCTTTCTAACTCATCATCATATTTTGAGACTTTTCTCAATGTGGAATAAATGACATCATCCCTCATGAACCTTTCCATCATCATGCCATGATAGAATTGTTCCTGTAAAATGTCGTTCTTTGCAGTTGACGCAGCTGTTTCTGTTTTACTCTTCAAGTCTGCAAGAAATGGAAAAAATGCAAATAACTCATATTCATTATGCTTCGAAAAATCAATTATTATACTTGGTATGGACTAGAGATTTAGATAACAATACATATAAAGTATATGAAGTTTTGAGTATATTTAAATATGGTTAGGCAGTCTGGAGAGGTAATGGGAAATTAAGAAACAATGAACCAGGTAAAAGTGTGATTTTATATATAGGGTAAAAATTTGAACATTTTAGTCTTCTTCTTTCTATTAATACTAAATAATGAAATTTCAGGGCTATGTCTTAACAGTGTCTTTTTAACTGATAACTACTTTTGGAAAACATTCTCAGAAAGATAAAAAGATTTCCCTCTTCCCACTCTAGCTCGTTCAAAAAATAAGGTTTGAGGGAATTCCCTGGTGGTCCAGTGGTTAGGACTCTGCGCTTTTACTGCCGAGGGCTCGGGTTCAATACCTGGTCAGGGAGCTAAGATCCTGCAAGCTGCACGGTGTGGCCAAAAAAAAACAAACAAAAAAATGTGAACTAAGAACATTCACAAGAATGTCAAGCTGTCTTTTACTGAAGCTTATATTAATATTTACATATTGTTCTGCTTCCTGTAGTTATTAATCTGTCCCGGGAAGTGTTAATTATACAGAGGAGACTTGTAAGAAACCCAGACTGCTATGTTGCTACTATTGCTATGTTCTATAAAAATATCCTTTCTTTAAAGGATATTTAAAATTCTGACTGTTTTTTAAAATAATTTATTGCACCATTACTAATATTTCAACGGACAGTTCCATATTCCTGAAAAGTATAACTTCTTGTAGGATTTTTGGTTAACACAGAAGGATCATTGGTACTTCCAAATTCCAAATTCTAAATGAATAGATGCAAAAATAAAGTCTATGTTCTGCAGGCCCCTGATTCTGGTCCTGGCTCAGGGAGAAGGAAGAGGAGAAGAAGATAGGGGAAGAGAGAACAGGCCATCTATGACCCCTTCCCAATTCGGTATCCAAGCTAAAGCAGTCCCAAGCTAGGGGAGGAGAGAAGATATAACTTTGAAGTTGGGAGTTTTTATTATTATACTGAATTACACATTTCACTAAAATCAGACTGTTCTTATTTAAAGGGACTGGACCACCTATGGGACCTCTCTGAGATTTCATCCAGAGGCAGGGAAAGAACATTCATGGTAGCTATTATTATTATTTTCATTATTATAAGTTGAAAAAGAGAAAACTCAGGAGAATGTACAAATTATTGGAATTAATAACAGAGTGAAACAAGGTAGCTGGCTAGAAGATCAAAACCGGTTATGTTATTACACACTAGCAAAAAAGAGAAAACATAATTGAAAAAATTTATACCATTTAAAATAGCAGGGAATTCCCTGGCGGTCCAGTGGTTAGGACTCCGTTGTCTCATTGCCAAGGGCCCAGGTTCGATCCCTGGTTGGGGAACTAAGATCCCACCAGCTGTGCAGGGTGGCCAAAAAATAAAATAAAATAGCAATAAAATATAAGTTCTTCAGGATGAATCTGACAAAAGATGTGCAATGTGTACAAGACTTTTATGGGGGAAAATCCTTTATTTTAAAAAATTAGGAAATATCAGTAAGTGGAGCCATATACCATGTTCCTGGACAGTAGGACTCAATATCATAATATCAATTCCCTCCCAAATTGATCTATAAATTCAATTCTATTCCAATCAAAATACCACCAGAGTATTTGTGTGTGTGTGTGTGTGTGTGTGTGTCTGTGTGTGTAATTGATGCACTCATTATATAATTCATATGGAAAAGCAAGGGGCTAACAATAGCCAGGACAATTTTGAAGAACAAGATATTAAGTCTCACTGTGAAATATAGTAATTAAGACAGCCTGGCATTAGAAACTTGGCAGGTGACAGAGTGGCATTAACTATTCAATAATTGGTTCTTGGACTGATTATCCACATGTTAAAAGTTAAACTAGAGCCTCACCTCATACTACATATAAAATAAATTCAGATTTAACCTAAGTATGAAAATCAAAATCTTAAAGATATAAAATAATATATATATTTTTTCTATAAATCAATAAGAAAAAAAGATAATATAAAAATTCACAAAGGTTATAAACAAATAATTTACAGAAAAGGAATCCTGGATAAATGGCCAATAAACATGAAAAATATGCTCCCTCTTATTAGTAAACAGGAAAATGAAAAAAAACCAAGATATTCACCCACTGAATTTATAAAAATGTGAAACTTTGACAATGCCAAGTGTTGACAAAGATGCTGAGTTCTGGAACCTCTCAAAACCTGCTGATAGGAGTACTAATTGGTGCAACTAGTTTGAAGAAAAATTTTGTAAAACCTAGCAAAATGAAGGTGACCGAACAAGTCTGCTTCTATCAAATATCTCAGAGAAACATGAGAAGTTTTACACAAAGTTTTACTCCAGTATCTTTGTAATCCCCAAATTTAGAAACAGTACAAATGTCTATCAACAGGAAAATGGATAAATTGTGCTTTATTAATTCAACATAAATGAACGAACCAGAACAATATGGATAAATATCAACGGTGTTGAATGAGAAAACCAAGTGGAAAAGTATATATACCATTTATTTAAAGAATAAGAACATGCAAAACAGCATTATATATTGCTTGGGGATATACACATGCAATACAAGTATGAAGATACATATACAAATGAAAATATTTAAACTCAGAAGAGTTGGTTGTTTCAAGAGGTAGGAGGGGAATAGCGGGGCTTAAACTCTGTTTCATTTCTTAATCTAGGTGGAAGCTACATAGAAATTTATTATAATGTTCTCTATGCCTTTCTGAATATCTAACATATTTCATAATAAAAGCAAAGTTTAAGGAGATTGTTAAAAACCATTGGATTTGATGAGAAGGAATCCTGTGGTAATTTCTCTTGCAGGACTTTCCATAAAATAGTTATTACAATAAATAAAGATACTTGAGTTAAAGGGAGAGTGAGAATCAAAGCTAGGATTGTAAACTGAAAAGTTGGTGAAAAGTAGAAATAGAATGCAAGAGAGAAGATTAAAGATTTGTAGAATGCAGTGAGAGTCCTGAAAAAAGATCTGTTTTCTTTGAGGAGAGACCATGTACATCTGACTGCTTAGGGAAAGGAGCTTTCGATTGGCAGACTTTAGGATACTGAAGAAAGAAGGAAAATCAAGTTTAACCTTAATGAAGAGAAGACTTCTTTTCCCTCCAACTTCAGAGACTTTTGCAAGGTTAGGTGAAGGAAAGGGGTGCAAAGGGAGGGGTAAAATCGGGTTCAGTGCATGCCTGTCCACCCTCTCAGCCTTCCCGCAGCCTGGGAAGATGCTGGGCACTCTGGCCTACATATTGAAAGGCACCATCTGCCTTGTTCTCACCTGAACTGGGATCTCCTGGGCCTTCTTTCTCTGTCATCCATGGCGCTTCTCCTTTCTCCAACTGGGAAATCACACTAGGTTTGGAAAGTTGACATCCTACTTATGGAGTGAAAAAAAGGGTATGAATATTTATGCTGAGGTCTAAGAACCATCCCTGGAATGTAGTTCCAATCCTCTGGTATTTAGGGTCTCTGAAAACAGAAAGGGGCACCACAGCATGTTTTTCTGTTCTCACTCTACAAAGTAAAACTGTTCCCCCAAGGGAGGAGATTCAGGTATGCTCTGGCTTGATTTTCAAAGGAATGAGACATCTATCTCCAACACAGAACCCAAGGCCAGGCTCCAGGGAATCTAAAGCATTTAATAATTTAGGAATAGTGACTGTCCTGAAATGGGCAGGTTTCTGGACATATGTGTAACCCATGCTTACCCACTGAGACCAGGTTCCCATAGTTCTCCAGCATCACCTCCCGGTACAGATTCCGGTGAGCAGGGGCCAGCTGCCCCCACTCCTCCTGGGTGAAGTCCACAGATATGTCCTTGAAGGTCAACAGTTCCTAGAATATCAAATATATTCCTTTTCAGTCTGAGACCACCTCCATCAAGATCCAAGATGTTCTTACAGTATTCTAAATTCTGAGAGATTCTAAACTAGTTTTACTGGGAGCCTCCTCTGGATCTGTTTGGTGATTCTCGGAGACTACCATAAATAATTAAACATACAGAAGGACAGATGGTCATATATGTCTTAGAAAAAAATTAAGCAGGATAAGGGGAACAGGGAGAGCCACAGTGAGGATGGGGAGGATCTTTCACGTAGGGTGGCTGGGGAAGGCCTTCCTAAAAGGGTGATATTTGAACAGAGACATGAACTCAGTGAGGAAGAGCCACGTGGAAATCTGATGGGAGGGCCTTCCAGATGAGAACAAAGGACCTGAGGTGAGAGTGTCCTTGGCTTGTGTGAGGAACAGGAGAGTAGCCAGCATTGCTGGAGGTGGGCTAGTGAAGGGGAATGCAAGGAGATGAGATCAGAGGGGCTGTGGGAGGGAAGAGAGAGGCTTTTAGCACTTATTGTCACAAAGATCAGTGCATCCCTGCTGAGTTGAAATTCTGGGGCCCTGCTGGAGTTTAATGCAAGATGAACAAAACTGTGTGGAACTGTGGTCTAACCCCTCCCTAGCTCAAATACGGAAGAGGTAAAAAGGATCGGCCCCTCAGCAGTGATGGCATGGGGCACTGGTAGTTGGATTAATCAGAAGTGAACTCAATCAAATTAAAGTGTATCTCAGCCAGAGCTCAGCCACAGCTCTAGGAAAAATATGAATAATCAGTCCCTCACCTTAACCACCAGTCAGAGGAAAAGGCTTAGAGTCTTCTGTAAATAAATGGAACAGACAAAAGAAATAAACAGACTACATCTATGTATCTATCTATCCATATATATCTTTATTTGTTAATTGTCTATTTAACAAGAGAAACTATTCCTTAGCTCAGATATTCATGTTTCATAGTTCAGGAACACAGGTCAGTGACAAACTTCATGCAACTCAACCCGAAGAAATTCTTTACATTCTAAAATCACTTTGCACTCTGAAAGATACCAGCCTTCCTCATCACCTCAAAATTTTTCATGGAACCACAATTTCTGTAGAAATCTGCATATGCCTTCTTTCTTGGTTCAGCCAAAGCAATCCTGTAGAAAGCTGGAACCCCCAGGGATACAGTGAATGCTCTAACAGTATGAAATAGCAGATGCTTGGCCAGGAGGCCATGCATCTGAGGTTTCATCAAAGAACTGGAAACCATGGTAGTTATTCACCTCAACACCAACGTCCTTCTAGGCTGATGGAGAAATGGACGTATCTATGCATATTTCATCCTCCACCGTTCTTTTATACACAATATCTGAACTACAGTAAAAAATTATTAGACATACAAAGAAGGAGGAATATCTGACCTGTAATCAAGAAAATAAAAACATAAGAAGTAAACACGTAGGTAACCAAGTCATTGGAATTAGCAGAAAAGAAGTTTAAAGAAATTATTAAAATATATGTTGAAGAGGGCTTCCCTGGTGGCGCAGTGGTTAAGAACTTGCCTGCCAATTCAGGGGACACGGGTTTGAGCCCTGGTCCAGGAAGATCCCACATGCTGCAGAGCAACTAAGCCCAAGCACCACGACTACTGAAGTCCATGCGCCCTAGAGCCCGTGCTCCACAACAAGAGAAGCCATCACAACAAGAAGCCTGCGCACCGCAAGGAAGAGTAGCCCCCACTCCCCGCAACTAGAGAAAGCCTGCACACAGCAATGAAGACCCAACGCAGCCAAAAATAAATAAATAAATTTATTTAAAAAATAAAATATATGTTGCAGAATTTACAATAAAATGAGGTGAAAACGTGGGGTTAATTGAGGAGAGAGATAGAAATACTAAAAAAGAACTAAAAGACAATTCTACAAGTGAAAAATACAATATCTGAAAAATCCACTGGATGGGCTTAACAACAGATGGACCCTGATGAAGACAAAATCAGTGAAACTTAACACAGGTCAACAGATAGTATTCAAATGGAAGCACCAAGAGAGAAAAAGAAAAACAAAAAAACCTGGGATAATATCAAGTAGTCTAATATACCTGTAATTAGAATCTAAGAAGGAGAAGAGAGAATGAGCAGAAAAAAATGTTTGAAGAAATAAAGGCTTAAAAATTTCCAAATTTGAGTAAAAAAATCAACCCACAAATCCAAAAGCCAGCAAACCCTCCATGGGGGGGGGGGAAATTCAGAGAATATCACGTCTATGCACATCATTAAAACTGATGAAGAGCAAAGATAAAAGGGAAGAACATAAAAGTAGTGAAAAAAAGGTAGGAAAGGAGGAACAAAAAAAACAAGAAAAGTTGGTATAAAACAAAGGAACAAACAGAAAGACATGTCACATCTGGGGAAAGAATAAGAATAATAGCTGACTTCTCATCTGAAACAATACAAGCCACAAAATCATGGAACATCTTTAAAGTGCTTAAAAGAAAAAACAGTCACCCTAGAATTCGATATTCAGTAAAAGATTCTCAAATAGGAAGACCATATAAAGACATTTTTAGATCATCAAAGCTGTGAGAATTCATCATCAGAACACCCCCACTACAGGAAATGCTAAATGACATTCTTTAGGCTGAAGGGAAATAATGTCAATTAGAAACTTGGAACTTGGTGGTGGGATGAATTGAGAGATACTGATTGACATATATACACTAATATGTATAAAATAGACAACTAATAAGAACCTGCTGTATAAAAAATAAATAAAATAAAATTCAAAAGTTCAAAAAAAAACCACCTTGGAACTAAAGGAAGGAATGAAAAGTGCTTGAATTGGTAAATGTGTGCAAAGATGAAAGGCTCGGTTTTTTTCCTTTTCTTAATTACTTATAAGACAATTTACTGTTAAAAGCAAAAATAAGAACAATGTATTATGGGTGTATAAGGTGTAAAGTGAAAAGCATGATGACAATACACAAAGAATGGTAAGAGTAAATGGGAAAATAAGGCTTTCATATTATATGTGAAACAGTATAGTAGTAATTCAACTGTGACATGTGAAAAATGCATATTGTAATAGCTAGAGCAACCACTAAAAACAAATGAAAGAAGTACAGCTAAAAAAGTCATTAGAGGACATAAAATAGAATAGTAAAAAAACTGCACAATCCAAAAGAAGGCAGGAGAGGAACAAAGAAACAAAAGAATAGATTTAACAAACAGCAAACAAAGAACAAGAATATACACTTAAATCCCACCACATCAATGATTATGTAACTGTAAATGTACTAAGCAAGCACAACCCAGCTATATTTAAGAAGGTCACACTTTAAATATAAAGCCACAAATAAGTTAAAAGTAAAAGAATGAGGGACTTCCCTGGTGGCACAGTGGTTAAGACTCTGCCTGCCAATGCAGGGGACACGGGTTTGATGCCTGGTCCGGGAAGATGCCACATGCTGTGGAGCAACTAAGCCCGTGCGCCACAACTACTGAACCTGCACTCTAGAGCCCACGAACCACAACTATTGAGCCCGCATGCCACAACTACTGAAGCCCACACACCCTAGAGCCTGTGCTCCACAACAAGAGAAGCCACCACAATGAGAAGCCCACGCACTGCAATGAAGAGTAGCCCCCACTCGCCACAACTAGAGAAAGCCCGGGCACAGCAACAAAGACCCAACGGAGCCAAAAATAAATAAATTTTTAAAAGGAAAATAAAAGAATGAGAAAAAGCTATCCTATACCAACAATAACTAAAAACACTGGAGGAGCTATGTTAAATCAGACAAAGTGGGCTTAGGAAAAAGAATATTATGAGGCATAAAGAAGAGACATTTTGTAATGATAAACAGTCAGTCCATCAAGAAGACAACAGTCCTATGTGTTTATGCACCTGATAACAGAATTCAAAATAAATAAAGCAGAGTTGACAGAACTAAAGGGAGATATAGATGAAACAATAATAATTAGAGATTTTAACACTCCTCTCAGTAAATGATGGAACAAGTAGACAAAAATTCATCAAGGATATAGATTTGAACAACCTATCAACCAACTTAACCTAACTGACATTTGTAGAGCACTATACCTAACCACTGCAGCGTATAAATTCTTTTTCTTTTTTTTAGATTCTTTTTTAAAGTAAACTTTTTATTTTGGGATTACAGATTTATTATATAATTTTAATTGCAGATTTACATGCAGTTGTAAGAAATAATGCAGAGATCCCATGTACTCTCTACTGGGGGTAAAACAGAGTTTTAATTGGAAAGGGGCACAAGGGAACATTCTGAGATGGTGGAAATGCTCTATATCTTGATTTGGTTACATGGTATATACATACGTCAAAATAGAACTATGTACTCTCTTAAGTGTATTTTCCTATATGTAAATTACAACTCAATTTTAAGAAATTTAATCTTATCCCAGTGCTAAGAATCCCACCAGTTTTTGACAAATGTCAGGTGGTAAGAATTCCAGATAAGTGGAATGTAGATATAAGATACCTCTTCAAATAATTAGAATATTATTACTTCTTCCATATTACCAGAAATAACCCTGGAATACATTTCAATCCTAAAAGGTGTTAGCATCTGAATTAACAGAGGAAACTGGGATTGTAAACAGCTAAAAAAACCACCGAGCAAGTAAATACAGGAGATGAGTTCAAATCCTGTACCATCTAATTTCAGAACCCAAGTTCTCACCTAAAACTCTTCTGTCCTCGAATAACATCTCCTCTTTAACAGCCTTCCTTTCTCGTTTATTCTACAGTTTTCCTTCTGTTTCACCTATCCTTCTACCAGGTGGTAAGGACACCGTTTCCACACCCTGTTGTAACCACCCAGCCTGTCTAATGTGTATGCTCTGTGGCCTGACCATTTCTTCTCCACTCACATCTTTGGCTGCAGTTTGTCCTCTGCTCCAGACACTATTCTAAGGGCCACCTCATGAAGTGATAGATGTACCTCACTAAAAATGTCAAAACGTTATTCTCACTAAGTTTGTTTTTGAGTATGAAATACTCATAAAAATTGAGGTTTATTGGACTTCCCTGGTGGTGCAGTGGTTAAGAATCCGCCTGCCAATGCAGGGGACATGGGTTCTATCCCTGGTCCAGGAAGACCCCACATGCCGCGGAGCGACTAAGCCTGTGCACCACAACTACTGAGCCTGCACTCTAGAGCCCATGAGCCACAACTACTGAGCCCACAAGCCACAACTACTGAAGCCCACACGCCTAAAGCCCGTGCTCCGCAACAAGAGAAGCCACCGCAATGAGAAGCCCGCACTCTGCAACGAAGAGTAGCCCCCGCTCGCTCCAACTAGAGAAAGCCCACACGCAGCAACAAAGACCCAATGCAGCCAAAAATAAATAAATTTATTATTTCTTTAAAATTGAGGTTTATCTTAGGTCCCAAGTTTTTAGGGGCTAGAATCATGTCACTCATTTTGCTTTCTCTACAAAAATTCGCACAACGTTAGATCTAGATGTTGGTTAGAAACAAGCGTTTTCTATGAGTAAGGAAACTGCTGCCACTGCGGCCCAGTTTTCTGTAAAAGACTAACTTGCGCTGAGTTCCCTGGGTGAAATTCATTAGCCTCAATATACCCCAACTCCCCAGAAAAGGGCAAGTTATAATCTTAAAAACCAAAAAGCATGTCAAGAAAGTGACAGGAAACTTCAACCCACCTGGGAGTCTGTTGTCGGGGCCCCGGGAGTCACTTCATCCTTTAAACTTTCTCCCTGGGTCTCATCAGCATCCTGAGATAGCAGAGCTGAGGAAGGAAAAGAGCCAGAAAGTTTGCATCTCCCCAAACCCCACAAATAGAAAAACTGCCTGTAGATCTGCTGAATATGGCCCCCCTCTCAAAACATTCACAGAGGGACATTCAGAGCAACTCAAGAGCAGACTGGAGCCTCCTTAATGAGGAGGATCTGCAGGGCATTGCTTTGGGCATTACCGTTTCCCAATGGCCAGTGCTGGTCCAAAAGCACAGACCTACCAGGCCACTCCTTTGTTCAAAGGTTCCCGACAAGAAAGAAAAATACAAACACCTCCCATGGACTTCAAGGCACTCTATAATCTGCCTGAAGCACATTTTCCCAGCATTAGTTTCCTCTAACCACCATCCTTTATCTGTGGGACACATACACTGACCACATTCTTAACCCTTAGTTAGACTAGAACAGTCTCCATTCTCTGAACAACTCTTCAAGGTACCCACTTTTGTATCTTTTCCTCAATTCTTCCGTAAAAAAAAAACTTAGACATCTTTTAAGGCCCAATTCAATGCTATCTGCTTTGTGAAATTTTCTCTGATAAGTACAATCAGAAGAATGTTTCCTGCCTTGTCTTCCGAAAGAATTTTACCATAGAATGTATTTAGGCTACTTTCTATTCTTTTGATCTGAGTATGTGTCTATCTCCATCAATTAATAATTAGCATTAGGGCTTCCCTGGTGGCGCAGTGGTTGAGAATCCGCCTGCCGATGTAGGGGACACGGGTTCGTGCCCCGGTCCGGGAAGATCCCACGTGCCGCGGAGCGGCTGGGCCCGTGAGCCATGGCCGCTGAGCCTGCGCGTCCGGAGCCTGTGCTCCGCAGCGGGAGAGGCCACAGCAGTGAGAGGCCCGAAAAAAAAAAAAAAAAAAAAAAAAAAAAATTAGCATTAGAGATCATTATTCATTTTTCCATCCATCAAGATGCTTAGCAAAGTCCCCTGCCTGACAGAGTTAGAATACAACAAATACAAGCTGGATTTGAAGTGTTATAGGTATGAACTAAGAGACCACATGAGACATACAAATTCCTCTGTCCACCCATCTATTCTGACCCAGCCACCAAACACTGTGTAATCTTGGTTATGTTTCCCACTGAACTCATATATTTCAAGGTAAAATGAGAGTAACTAAGCATGTCATTCCTTCTTCCTGGCAGGAGATGAAAAGAAAGAAAAAAATATTGGTTTGGGGTTGAAATGACTGAAACTTGTGAAGGAAAACCACTGGAGGGCTTAAGAAAGTAGAAGCCTTTGACCCCAATGTCTGTGAGTCACACTTACACACTTGCGAGCCTCTGGTGGGGAACACCCTGAATTCTGTCTTCCTGTCCTGTGTTTATTCGAGGACACGAGATGGGAGCAGCATGACACACATGTCGCAAAGATCCAGTGCTCAGAGCCCAACATCTTCTCTCACAGCTATCCCCTTCCCCAAAGCCATAAGCGTGAGCCCCAAGGACCTCCTTTCCTCTAATTTTCTCCCCTAGAGACACCTCAATGATGTGTGTACCTATCTTTCTGCAAGCAAACTGAGACCGCTTCCTCTACCTCCATCCCCTCCCTCCATCAGCCTCTCTCACCTTCTCCTTCAAACATCTTGGTCACGTCCTCCCACAGGGGCGCCCCTTCCTTGGCCTTCTGTGGATGGTGCAACTTCACCCAGGTGCTGGCCTCAGTGGGCAGGGTAATCAGGAGCTGCTGTAGCATGATGATGCCACCCGGCTGGCCTTGTCCACTTCTGAGGAGGACACTGCCAGAGCCTCTGCTGAGATGCCTCACAGTTGTATGGTCCTCCTTGATCACAATCTCCTGCCCTCAGGACTTTGGCGTTTCCCTGCGGCACCAGAACCTGGGGGCTCCTAGAGGCTAATGTGGCTTTAACAGCTCTGAAAAAGTGACTCCTTTCTGAAATTAAGTACTGCCTGCTTGGGAGGCGGCCGGTTGAGTAGGTCTGAATACATGCCTCTTCATATTCTTCTAGAGGAGCAAAAGGCAGGAGAGGAGGGATCCAGAAAACTGATCATACAGCTAGAACTCCAGAACTTGCAGAAATATATTTAAAACTGCAAAAGATCCAAAAACAAAGATGTGGCATCAATGTGGAAATAAGTATAATTGGTGCTTTGGATGTGGCTTTAATTTCCAGTTCTATACACACTTTCATAAACAGCCAATGACACACAAACACCAAGGATACACAAACATACACAGTCCCTGCCTTGACTTCCTTCCTTGTAAGCTACATACATCTTCTGCCTGGATACAGACTTGGGAGTTAAGAGGGCAAGCTTAGAAACCAGACAGCCTGGGTTAGAATCCTGACACTTGCACTTCAAAGCTCTAAGACACTTCAATTCTCTGAGCTTCGGTCTCATCCTCTAGAAAATGCAGATAATAAATGTACTTCATAGGGCTGTAACAATGTTGGGAATACAGTACCTTCATAGACATTACTAGAAACCTTTTGCTTTAATGTTGCAATCATAGCATTACCTTTTAAAATTATTTTTTAAAAACAATTACAGATCTGAATTTAAAGTTCAAGTATCTCAACTGATGGAATAATCACATAGCTGTGTTTTCACACGGACAAGTAGTGACAGACACATCACTACCCATGTGGATGCCCAGCAGCTGGCAAGTCCTTTTAACCTCTGGGTTAAGATACATCCTGCTTTCAGAAACGTTCAATTGGGGGAGAGGGGTATGTCCTCAAACGGAGGAAATATAGTACTTTGAATATAATGAGGACTATTGCATAACTGTTTGTAGCAGGAAAATTTGGAAACAGCCCAAATTCATCATCTCATCGAAACCCCTGGCATCTGAACATGTGCCTCTACAGCGACCAGGTCCAGTGTATCCCGGCCCCAAGAACAGTCCTAGTCCTAGCTCCCTGAAAAGGGAGCCGGCCTAACTTTTTGGAGTTTGTGGGGCAGGGTGTTTGGCTTCTTCTTGTTTTCAGCTGTGACTGATGCAGAGAAAGGAGCTGCATCCTATGGATAGGAGCATGTGGAAAATATCCTAACCCTGAATAAATAAAAAGTAAAATGGCTTGTTACCAAAGTGAGGAAACTTTCGAATCTTATGAAATGGTTAAAAACAGAGAAGCTTCATTTCGAGATGCCCCTTCTCACTGCTCCCAGACGTGCCTCCCTCGGACTTAGAGACTTGCAGACACAGGCAGCTTAGCTTCCTACTCACCAGACCGGCCTTGGACGCTGGCAGGACGAGAGATGGGGGCGTGAGAGAGCCCGTTCTTGAGGCTTTCAGCTCCAGAGGGTGTCTCTTTAGAGAAGGGCCGTGGGTGACGGATTTTGTTCTTTCCCGGCCTTTTATAGACAGACCACATCCCCACCCAACACAATGATTCTTTTAAAAACGCCCAACGTTCACGCAGGCTTCCTTCGTAAGCTCAGAGGACTATCGGCCTCCGGACGGGACCGGGGAATCTTTTCCAAATTCCCGAGAGGCGGCCTAGGGCGGGTGCTGTGGCACCAGATGAACCCACCGCCCCTCCAAGGTATCCTTTCCCGGCCGCACCCCCGGGAGCGGGGCTTTGGGGGCCGCAATGCGAGGGGTGCCCAGAACCGGCTTCCCGCAGACCCGGGCGAGGATACAGCTCGCCGGCCGCTGCTTTGATGCCGGCCCGGTGGCAGCAGCCAGGCCCACCGGCGCCCAGCCTCCTGGGCCGCAGCCCGGGTGTCCCGGCGCCTCCACCCTCCCAGCGCGCCGTCGCCTTTGCCCGTGCCCCGGGTCGCTCTCGCCCGGGCCCTGGCGGGTTCGGGGCGCGGCCCCCGATGCTGCGGTGCAGCCACAAACCCCGGTGCCCGCCCTTCTTCCGGCGGCTCTGCACGCCTGGCCGCCTGCTCCGCCCACGGGGAGCCGTGAGGGCCCCGCCCTCTCCAGGGAGGCAGGCGCTCCCAAAAACCCGGAACCCGGACTGTGCCGGACTCGCCCACGGCACGCGTGCCCCCAGGGCTGCCAGACCCTGGTCAGCGGCCAGCCAGGCGGACCGCCTGCATTTCCTGACTGTGGTCCCAAGAGACTAGGTGGCCCGCCCAGCTCTTCCGGTGGGGAAGCCCTTTCTCTGTCGTTCATTCATTCATTTATTCAACTATCTTCTGAGTGCCTAGATCTGCCACACATTGTTACAGGCTCTGGGGAGATACCAGTTATCAAAACGCAGTCCCTGCTTTCCTGGATCTTAATTCTGGCAAAATTAAATAGATAATAATAATGTAGAAAGGGAATATTGCCTGCCATTCCAGTAAACAACAAATTGCCTGCCATCAAGCCATCAGCCACTGCAGCCCTCACTGAGAGGGGAATTCAGGATGGAGACAAACAGGAAACACTCTGCACTCTGGATACTGGCCCTAGATAGTTAAGATGCCTATCTAAGGAATAATTTCAATGAGCCCAGACTCTTGCATTTTCCCATAGATAGGAAAGCACTAAAATCATTAAGATTTTTTGAGATGTCCGTAGATTAACAGTAATCTTTTTATGTTTGACTACATGTCTTTCTTCAGCAAAAAATACTATGTATCCTGGCTCCTCCCTTACCTCTTCAAAGCAGTTCCTCAGAGCTATCTGAGAGGCTGTCTCCCAGGCTATAGTCCTCAGCAAGTTCCCCAAATGAAACTTAACATGAAACTTTTAGGTTGTGCACTTTTCTTCAGCCCACGATAAACAGAAAAATAAAGAGATAATCCCCCAAGTGATGATAAGGGCTATGAAGAAAAAGGAGGTAGCGTGTGAAGAGGGGGTAGGCAATGACTGGAGTTCCTCTTTCTGGTAACAGTGGTCTAGCATCTTTATTTCAACCCACCTCAGGAAACGACCATCAAATTAAAAAATAAAACTCTGGAATACATGCAGAGTATGTGAAGTTCTTAAAGGAATGTATTAATTTGCTAGGGCTGCTACAACAAAATACCACAGACTAGGTGGCTTAAATAACAGAAATTTATTTTCTCACAGTTTTGGAGGCTAAAAGCCCAGGATCCAGGTCTCAGCCGGATTGGTTTCTCCTGAGGCCGTTCTCCTTGGCTTACAAATGGCTCCCTTCTCCCTATGACCTCACATGGTCTTTCCTCTGTGTGCTTTCATGCCCCTAGTGTCTCTCTATGTGTCCAATTTTCTTCTTCTTCTTGTAAGGACACTTCTTAAAATCTTCTCATACGAAGATTGGATTGGATTAGCGTATACCCCAATGCCTCATTCTAAATTAATCACCTCTTTAAAGTGACCAAGCTTAATCACTTGAATATGTGATTAAATACAGTCACATTCTGAAGTACTGGGGGTTAGGATTCCAACATCTGAATTTTAGGGGGATGCTATTCAGCCCATAGCAAGCTAAGAGATGGCATGATATTAGGAAATTGCCAGGCCAAAAGCTGGAAAGCCAAGATCCAGTGACATGATATGACTTGGAAGATGCCTTTGCTGAGGGTATTTACCTAACTGGAAAATTATAATTTTTCACTTCAGAGAAGAAAAAATAAAATACAGTGTGTGGGGAGTGAAACAGAAGACCCTCTGTATAATAACTGGGACCCTCTGTATAATAAAAGGGCTATACACTCAGGAGAAGAATGAATTGGAAGTGGAACAGCTTCAGGGGAATTTACAGGCTAGGGTCAAATTGCCTGTCCAAGTCTTGATTTTGGTTTAAGGTGGGCTCTGACTGAGATGCTATCAGATGCCTGGCAAAAACAAATACAAATCCTCTCTGGAGGAAAGCATTATAATTATAGGCCTTAGATTGTTCCTACGTGTAAGTTTTCATAGAAATGGTGAGTACAGAGTTAAAGATAAGCCGGTAGGCAGGGAAACTAGACTCCTAGTGAGTGTTTCAGCAGAAACACAAACAACAGAAATAGATCTACAAAGACAACTGCTTTTGGAATTACCAGATGCAAAGTATAAAAAATTTATGTTTTCTTTGTTTAAAGAAATAAAAGATAACTCAGACAGTTTTGGCAGATACCTGGAAACTATAAAAAGTGATATAACATATATTTTTAAAAAACTAAATAGGAACTCTATGACAAAGAAATACAGTAACAAAATTAATAATTCATTGAATGCATATAATGGCAGATTAGACACAGATGAATAGAGAATAAATGAAATGGAAGGTAGGTCAGGAGAGATTATCTAGAATGAAGCATTAAGAAACAAAAGAATGAAATATATAGAAGAGAGAATAAGAGACATAGGTGTTACAGTGAAAAGATCTAGCGTAAGTTTAAGAGGAGAGACAGAGACAGTATTTGAAGAGATAATGGCTATTTTTCAATACCTGTGAAAGCAAACAGATCACAGATTTAAGAAGCCAAATAACTCTCTAATGAGTTAAATAAAAAGAAATCTACACCTAGACACATCATAGTGAAACTGAAAAAAACTAAAGACAAAGAGAAAATCTTAAAAGTGTCTGTGGTAGTTTTAAAATATGCCCATTCCTTCCTCCCTCTCCCCTTGAATGTGAGTCAGACTAACTTCTAAAGAATAAAATGTGGGATTCCCTGGCAGTCCAGTGATTAAGACTCCATGCTTCCACTGCAGGGGGCGTGGGTTAGATCCCTGGTCTTAGAACTAAGATCCCACATGCCATGCAGAGTGGCAAAAAAAAAAAAAAATAGAGTGGAATGTGGTGGAAGTGACAGTATGTGATTTCAGAAGTTAAGTCACAAAAGATTGCCAATTCTGCTTTGCACACTCTTTGATTGCTTGCTCTGAGGAACTTGCCAGCCATTTGAGTTAGCCATCTTGGAAGTGTATCCTTTAGCCCCAACCAAGCCTTTGGATGACTCCAATCTCATCTGACATCTTACTGCAACTTCATATTGACTGAATTCTGAGCCAGAACCTTGCAACTAAGTAGCCTCTGAATTACTGACTCATTAAAAAATGTGAGATTAAAAAATGTTCATTTTTTTAAGCCATTAAGTTTTGGAGTTACTTATTATGCAGACATTCCTAATTAATACAGTGGCAAATTTTGATAACTAGCACAAGCAGCATTGTGACAGCTAACTTATCATCAGCGATAATGGAAGCCAGAAGACAGTGGAATGAAATCTTCAATGTGTTGTGAGGAAATAATTGACAACACAGAATTCAATTCAGAATTTTAAAAAAATCTTTCAAGAATAAAGGAGAAATAAAGACATTTTCAGACCAAAAAAAATGAGAGAGCTTGCCACCAACAGACTAAAGAAAATTTTCAAGGCTGAACTTTAGGCAGAAAGAAAATGATTCCAGACAAAAGGACAAAAATGCAAAAAGGAACAAAGAACAAAGAAAAAAAATATGTGACTATAAAGGAGCATTAATGATGTAGAGTAAAAATCTTAATAATTTGTGAGGTTAAAAAAATAGATTTGGAGATACAGGGATATATGTATATGTATAGCTGATTCACTTTGTTATAAAGCAGAAACTAACACACCATTGTAAAGCAATTATACTCCAATAAAGATGTTAAAAGTAAAAGATTTAATATCCAAAAACAACGGCATAGAGGTTGGGAAGAGGGTGAATTGAGTTAAAGTATTCTAAGTTAAAGTGTCATAGTTAAAGTGCTCTAAGGACTACTGTAGACGAGAGTAGAGGTAATCATTAACATTACATTCTGATAAGTAGAAAATGTATATTTTTAGCCAGTAGACTTATATTACTGAATATGAAAACCTATTATAAAGTTATAGTATCAGCAATTAAGACAATGAGGTAGGCATTGGTGCAATAGATAAACTGACAATGGAACAAGAGTCCAAATTCAGACCTACATATAGACCATCACCTGATTTAGGACAAGGGTAGAGGAAAAGAAGGTCTTTTAAATAAGTTGGTGATGGGTCAGTTGGACCTTTATATTGACCTCTACTTTACAACATAAACAAAAATCAGTCCTGATGGACTGCAAATCTAAATGTGATAGATAAAACAAAATTTTTTAGAAGAAAGTAGGAGAGTATTTTTACAACCTTGAAATGGGCATAGATTTATTACATGGAATAAAAAGTGCTAAACATAAAGAACAAAATTGATAAATTAACCCAGATTAAAATTAAGGACCAGAGATTTCAGGTATTTTTGGTGAGGGTATAAATTGGTACAACTATTTCAGAAAAGCATTTGGTAGTAGCATTTACTGAAGCTGAACATTATGATCCAGCAACCCTATCCTTTGCTATATAACCAACAGAAATGGATACATATATTTACCAAAAGACATATACTAGAATGTTCATCGAACATTCTTTATATTAATCCCAAACTGAAAACCACCCAATGCCCATCAGCAGTGGACTGAGCAAATAAATATTGCTATATCATACAATAGAGTACACACAGCAATGAAAATAAAGACTAGAACTACACACAAAAATATTGATGAATCTCACAAATATAGTATTGAGCAAAAGAAGCCAGATACAAAAGAATACATGTAATTCTATTTAAATAAAGTACAAAAACAGGTGAAATTAACCTATGGTGTTAGAAGTTACCTTTTAGAGGATAGTGACTGGAAGGGAGCATTGCTTCTGGACGGCTATAATTTCTGTTCTTAACCTATGAGCTAGTTACACAGATGTGTTTAATTTTGAAAACTCATTAAGATATTTATCTCTATATATGCACTTTTCTGTATGAGTATCATAATTTAATAAAGTTTCTAAAAAATGCATGTTGCAAAGCAGAAATAGAGACACAGACGTAAAGAACAAATGTATGGATACCAAGGGGAAAAGGGGTGGGGTGGGAGGAATTGGGAGATTGGGATTGACACATATACACTATTGACACTATGTATAAAATAGACAACTGAGGGGAACCTACTGTATAGCACAGGGAACTCTACTTAATGCACTGTGGTGTCCTAAATGGGAGAGAAATCCAAAAGGGAGGGGATATATGTATATGAATGGCTGATTCATTTTGCTGTGCAGTAGAAGCTAACACAACATTGTAAAGCAACTATGCTCCAATAAAACTTAATTTAAAAATTAAAAAAAAGCATGTTGTAACATTCAGGGTAACCACTAAAAGAACAGAAGTAGAATATCTAACTTCAAACTTAGTAAAGAGGGGAGAAGAAGTGATAATATATAATCAACCCAAAAGAGAACAGCTATAAGTGGGGAGCTATTTTATAAAGGGTAATTCAGGGAGATCCCTCTGATGAGATGCTATCTGACCAGAGACCTGAAAGAAGTCAGGAAATGAGCCACATTTATATCTGGAGAAAGAGCATCTTAAAGAAGGTGAAGGCCCTGAGGTGGGAGCAGGGATGGGCATATGCATGGACCAGCAAGGAATGCTGTATTGCTTGAGGCAAATCATAGTGAGAACATAAGTCATATGGGTTCCCCATATGGGTGCTATCTGGAGAATAAACTGTAGGTGATGCAAGTGTGCAATAATCCATTGTGAAAGAAAATAGTGAACTGGATTAGGTGGCAGCAGTGGAGGTGATGAGAAAAGATATATTTTGAAGATAAAGCCAACAGAATCTTCTGAGGGATTGAGGAGTCAAGATGATTCTGACTGGGCAATTGGATGCTCCCATTTACTGAGACAGGAAATACCGGAAACAGAGCAGGTTCGGAAACGGACTTGTTAAATTTGAGATGCTTAGTACACATCCAAGAGTCAATTATGCACTTGGAATTAAGAGTATGAAGTGCTGTTTGGGGTCAGAAACATAAATTTGGGTGAGCAAAGATCTGAATGTTTGTGTCCCCTCCAAATTCATACATTGAAATCCAAAATACCCAATTGACAGTAGTTAAGAGGTGGGGCATTGGGAGGCACTTAGGTCATGGGGGTGGAACCCTCATGAGATTAGTGACCTTAAAAAAGAGCCCACTGGGCTCTCTAGCTCCTTCCACCATGTGAGAACACAGGGAGAAGTCGGCAGTCTGCAACCCAGAAGAGGGCTTTCACCAGAACCTGACCATGCTGCTATCCTGATCTTGGACTTTCAGCCTCCAAAACTGTGAGCAATAAATTTGTGCTATTTATAAGCCACCCAGTCTGTGATATTTTTCTTACAACAGCCGGAACAGACTAAGGGTCTGTTAGTAACAGACCGTTAGTAAGGAGGGATATATGTATATGTATAGCTGATTCATATAGGAGGGAGAGGGAAAGGGAGTTTGTTCTCTGGCGTCTCTTCTTATAAAGGCACTAATTCCATCATGAAGGTCACTCTCATGACCTCATCTTACCCTAATTACCTTCCAAAAGCCCTTCTCCAAATACAATCACATTGGGTGTTAGGGCTTCAACATACATATTTTGAAAAGAAACTTTTAGAAAAATAAAGGTAAATAGAGGAAACTTACCTGTGTTTTGAAATCAACTACATATATTTTCATAAAAATGTCTCATCAGAGAAATTAAAAGACACGTGAATGTCACACACAGCCCAGCTCCTGTCCCAGCAGTTTAACCCATCCAGCATTTCAACTGCTTAGCTGTGCAACCTTGGGCATATCATTTATCCCCTCAGATCTTCAGTGTCTTCATTTATAAAATGGGGGAAAATAATAGTATCCATTTCATAGGAATGATGCCATTTAAATAAGGTCATCTCTGTAGATGTACAGAGTGTGATTGGCACAAACAATCAGTTGAAAGGGGATAAAAAACAATGAGGGGTATTTGGATAATTGACTAGAAATTTGGAAAGCAGAAATGTTTAGATCCTCAACTGCATCAGATGTAAAAACACAAACTCAAAATATAGGAAATAACCTTTTCAGTGATACCAAGACTAACAACAGTCATACAAATAAATTATATATGAAGGGATGAGTTAAACTGGGGTGGGGGGCTGTTGAAGGGGTGGAGCCTGGCTTGCCCCGGGAGAGGGGCTGCGCATGCCACCATTCAGTCTCCATTTCAGCCCTGTTTCTTACCCCTGTCTCTTCTGTGTCCGGTGTCTCTGATTCCAGAGCAAATTGTCCTTTTCCAGAGAATAAACTCGAGTCTACTTTGGGATGAAGGAAGGTGGTAACTCTTTTACAAAACAAAGATAAAGTCATGTAGTTAATCAGCCCTACTTAACTGCATTTTAAACAAATTAACTTAAAAATACCCTTCTATCTTAAAAGTATGTCAGTTATGATTCACCGTTCTTAGAGGCTTATAAATTCTGATCCATTTGCAAAGAAAAAAAAGGAAATGAAAAGGTTTCCTCACCTATAAAATCTAAGTGAGACAGTATAGGAACTGCCTTTCTCTACTGTCATCATAGATACGTAATTCAATTCAGTTCAAATCAAAGCAATTCAACAAATATTTCTTGAGTCCCTACTGTGTGCCAGACACTATTCTAGGCACTTATGATACACCAGCAAACAAAACAGATCCCTGCTCTCATGGAGCTTACATACTAGTAAGGGGAGACAATAGTAAATAATAAGCATAGTAAATATGTAAATTATCTAGTATGTTAGGTGATATGTGATATGGACAAAGAAAGAATAGAACAAATTAAGGGGGGGTTGGGAAAGTTGAAGTTAGGGGGTAAGGGACAGGTTGCAGTATTAAGTAGCATGGTCAGAACAGGCTTCAGTGAAAAGGCAACAATGAGCAAAGATGAGAAGGGAAGGGTAGGATGTCTGAAGGAACAGCTAGTGCAAAGGCTCAATGGCAGGAAGAGGTTGGAGCTCAGAAGAAAGGTCTGGGCTGGGGACATGAATTTGGCAATTAAACAGAGATAGTATTTTAAGCTATAAGACATTATATGAGATCACTGAGGCAGGGACTCACTGAGGCAGAGAAAAGTGATGGTCATGCCTTTCACTAAAAGAAGCCATCAGAGAAACCCAAATTCTTGGGAAATCTAAGACCATAGAAACATGGACAAACATATATAAGGAACAGTGAGAATCCTCACTCTGTCCTCTGCCCATCAAAGTCATACAGGACTTAAGAGTTAGAAGCCAGTTGCTTGTTTTTTTTTTAAGTAAATATACTAATAGAAAATATCTAGAGATAATGGTATATATTCTGGATTAACAGCTTTACTTTTGATAGTTCACACAATGCTCAGGCAGTTGAATTGTTTGTTCTTCCATTTAAGAGTAAAAAGTTGAACTTGACCAATCTTCAATTATGTTTGGAAGGATGCAGTATTTATAAATACAGTGAAGTACTATGAATCAACTGCTCTACTTCTTCTCTTATACTTCCCTGCCTCAGTTTGGCCCGTGGTCACTTTCTCCCTGGTCCTCTTTGGTGGGCCTCTAGATGTGTTTTTCTGGGGCTATCTCAAAGACCCTCCCACTCAGCAGAAAGCACATTTTTGAATCTAATACTGTACATTTGGCAAATGGAAAGTCAAAAACAATTAAAATGGCAGCCACCAATCTTAATATATCTATGTTCAAAAAAACATCAATATGTATTACGGAATTATGGCTTAATCTTCTTACGTGTAATAATGGCATTGCAGTTAAGTCTTAAAAGAGTGGTGGTTATCTTTTAGAGATACATCTCAAAGCACTTGTGGATGAACAAAAAAGCATCATTATGAACTAAAGTCTGCATAAATATCTCCATAAACAATTCCTAGGTTTCCACAATAGCATTATAATTGTGATTAAAAGAATTTTTTTTGCAACAAAATACCAAAGGAATTGGTAAGGAAATAAGATTTTTGGCATAGATATAAACAAACATACAAATTTGACATTAAATGACAGTCCATTGTCAGTATTAATCATTTTACATACTCTATAGCAGGAGTGGCAAACTACAACCCTTGGGCTAAATGCAACTCAAACTTGCATTTTATTTTTTATTTTTTAATTTTTTTGTGGTACGCAGGCCTCTCACTGTTGTGGTCTCTCCCATTGCAGAGCACAGGCTCCGGACGCGCAGGCTCAGCGGCCATGGCTCACCAGCCTAGCCGCTCCGCGGCATGTGGGATCTTCCCGGACCGGGGCACGAACATGTATCCCCTGCATAGGCAGGTGGACTCTTAACCACTGCTCCACCAGGGAAGCCCCCAAACTTGTCTTTTAAATAAAGTTTATTGGAACACAGCTACACCTATTCATTTGTCAGTGGTTCTCAAGTAGGAACTACCTTGCCCTCCAGGGGACATCTAGCAATGTCTGGGGAAAGTTTTGGTCATCACAATGGATGAGGGGACTACTGGCATCCAGTGGCCAGGGATGCTGCTAAACACCCTATGATGCACAGGATGGCTGCCCATAACAAAGTATCTGGCCCCAAAATATCAGCAGTGCCAAGATTGAGATACCTTGATTTATATATTGTCTCTGGATGCTTTTGCACTAAAATGGTAGAGTTGAGTAGTTCTGACAGAGGCCATATGGCCTACAACACCTAACATATTTACTATCTGGCGCTTTATAGAAAAAGTTTGCCAATTCCTCTCTATGGAAAACCATAAAATATAAGTATCTCATGTATAGCACATTATCAAGTCTAGAAAACTCCCTTTAACATTATTTCTTCTAGAAATGAGACAACTGACATTTTTATTTATACCTCTTCTAGCCATATAAAGGGCTATAGTAAAGATTATATTTTATTCTGATTCATTAAAGGGATATTTAAAACAGTGACTCTCAAAGCCAATCACAGATCACTGGCCTGTTTTGATGATTTCACTGGCCCACAGTGAAATGAGAAAAATAAAGACAAATTTGGGAGATTTTCATAAAGCTAAGTTAATTCAAATGTAAAGGGTTGTTCTCTATGAATATATCCTTCCTGTATTTTAAAATATTAAAATGCCCTTTCTTCTCTGAAACAATGCAGAAAATAGGTAGTTTTTTTTTAATATGGCAAAATTAATAATTGTAACATTGGGTCAAACCATTAAAAAAAATTATTGGTTCTTGAAATCCAAAAGTCAGAAAATCACAGATTTAGAGGCTTTTGCTCCAATTTGGGGATTCTTTGATATTGAACATATTTCACATATCATTGCTGAAGGTATTTCTTAAATGTGTTTTGCAATGTCGAATAAGTGATGAACTACAGCTGAAGGCTTTTCCACATTCATTACAATCATATGGTTTTTCTCCAGTATGAATTCTCTGATGTTTAGCAAAGGATGAATCATGCCTGAAGGCTTTCCCACAATGACTGCATTCATAAGGTTTCACTCCAGTATGGACTCTTTGATGGATAGAAAGATGTATTCTCTGGCTAAAGGCTTTTCCACATTCCTTACATTTATATGGTCTTTCCCCAGTATGAGTTCTCTGGTGTTGAGTTAGGTATGTGCTGTGGCTGAAGGTTTTACTGCATACATTACAAATATAGGGTTTCACACCAGTATGAATAATCTCATGTTGCCTGAGGTGTCTAATCTGGAAAAATGCTTTTCCACAGTCTTTGCATGTAAAAGGTTTCTCTCTGACATGAGTTCTCAGATGCTGGATCAGCCCAATGCTCTGGCTGAATGCTTTCTCACATACACCACATTCATAGGGTTTCTCCCCAGTATGAATTCTAACATGTTGAGTAAGAGATGATGGATGTCTGAAGGTTTTCCCGCATTCTTTACACTCATAGGGTTTCTCGCCAGTATGGATTCTCTGATGTGGAATAAGGGATGAACTTTGGCTAAAGGCTTTTCCACATTCTTTACATCTGAAAGGTTTCTCTCCAGTATGAATTCTCATGTGTTCTGTAAGATGAATGAGCTGTTTGAAGATTTTTTCACAAATATTACATTCAAAGGTTTTCATTCTTGTATAATTCCTTGAGTGATTAATCAAACCTAAATTGTATCTACTTTTCTTTCTAGATATGTCATATTTATGGTGTGTTTTTCTTGGAGGATCTATTGGCTCTGGAATAACCTTTGAGCACACATTAATATTTTTCACACATCTGTTAGATTCTTGGCCTCTCTCCTGCGTGAGTGTTTTCTTGTGGATCAAGGCGATTTGCCCTGCACCCATTCCTTGGTTCTCCTGGTGGTTTTCTAACTTATGATATTTGGAGTCCCTTCCCAATGTGGAAACCAAGGTGCTTCCTCTTGTGGACCTTTCCATCATCAGGTCATGGTGTAATTCTTCCCATGAGATGTCACTCTTTAAGACTGACTCTTTGGTTTCTGTTTCATCCTCCAAGTCTGAAAGAAATCCAAAAATATAAATAACTCATATTCACTGAACTTTAAAAAATAAATGGCCACAGTGAGAACAGGAGGGAAAAAAAATAATATATACTAGGTACAGGAGGGTTGGACTGTCTTCAAATAGGATCCTGCCACCTAGAGAGCTGATGTGAAAGTAACAAAGTGGTAAACACAAAGAAGCTGTTAAAAGTATGTAAGGTGACTTTAAAAATTGGGAGGAGTTCATCCATGAGAATTGCAAGAGGAAATGGACTGAGAAGAAAGCATCACTGGAAGGGCAAATATCAAGAGATAAGACAAGGAGATAAGAATTCTAACACGATATCATCTCGAGCTCATATTTCTATGACAAAATTTTATTTACTTAGAAAAATTTAAGTACCTCATACTCTATGCATGTTAAAATAAAACATCAAATAATATAGAAATGCATTCACTGAAAAAGGATAGCCTCTCTCAATCTCATCCCCATTTCCTTTAATAGGATTTTGGAATGCATCTGTTCAGACATTTCTCAATAATATACACATGTGAATGTGTGCATTTGTGTATATATGGTCATAAATATACATTTCTACCCAAAAAAGGGGATTATGGAATACATATAGTTCTGCATCTGTTTTTTTTTAAGCTCAATTATATGTCTGTACATTTAGATTTATCTCATTCTTTTTAACAATTGTATTACATTCTACTTACAGACATATTTGTTTGACTTTACTAAAAAATATTTAGGTTGTCTCTGATTTTTCACTTGGTCATTATATGTAAGTTTGTGTACACTCCTGTCAATGTTTCATAGGATTTACTAAAAAGAAAGTATTGGGTATGAGTATGTAGGCTAACAGTGAATATGGGTGCCCTTCCCTGCAAACTCACTGGATTTTTATCAATCTTCATAATTTCTGCCTATATAAGAGGTGAAAAATGATTTCTTAATTTGTGACAAAACATTAATTACACTGTAAAATCTTAAAAGATAGAGAATATGTATTTTATCCATAGTATACATGATGCAGCATTTTTGGATGAGGGAGTTTCCTGGATTTTTACTCTCTATTCCAATCCAACCATTCTGGACCCTGTCATCCTAAAGCACCAATATTTCCTGTTCACGGCAAAATCTTAGTCCCCAGAATGTCTAACCTCATTTTAGTAATAGCACATACAAAGTACTTGGTAATAGCTGAATAAATTTTGGAGTGGACACGAAAAGCAAGTAGAGATGTTTGGATTACTTACTACAGGGAATAAGGAGGCATTTAACTTTTCTTTTTAGGGTAAAAAAAAGATAAATGTGATATTTCAAGTGGTCAAATCTGGCAGTAACATTCAAAATGATTCAGAAAGAAAAGGAAGACATCAACAAATCCAACTAGAAATTATAGTAATTGGCATGGGATGATGGGAACCTGGCTTAGCAAAGTATCAACAGAGATGAAGAGTAGTAGTGGACCTAGCAGGTAATATCAAAGAAGAAACCACGGAGAATGAGGGAAAAACAGAGTACAAAGCATGATACATTCTTGCTGATACCATGATTTCTAGTCTCAGAGGCTAAAAGAACAGGAGGAGTCAGGATGAGAACTTTGTTTGGGAGAGAAGATAGCTTCTGTTTTTGGATATGCTGGGCTTGAAGTAACAACAACATGTCTATATAGAGATGTCCCAAACACCAGGAATATGTGAGAATAGAGTTCATATGAACATATATGACAAAGATGAAAATATGGGGAATATAGATGTCAAAGGGATAGTTGAGACCATCATAATGCATTTGTGGGAGTTTGTGCAGAAACAGAACATCAGTGTAAAAGACAGAGGCTCCTCAGGGATTGTGGCAGAGACTGTTGGCCATTCTGAAACCTCTTCTCCCTACTTCTGGACACACAACTATACTATATTTCTCAATCTTCCTTGAATTTGATTGAGTGAAGTGACAAAGGTCTCCCCCATTAAGTGAATGAGAGTGAAAAGTCATGTTAGCCATTCCAGTCTGGCCCATAAAAACCATCCAAATGAACCCCTCTGTGCTCTTCTTCTACTGCTGGCCAAACTTAGATGATGAGGAGGGCCTCGAGGATGATGAAACCATCATGTGGAAGGAATCTCTGTCCCTGAACTGTCAGGGGGAAAAGAACTGTTCACTGAACTAAACAGATCAATACATGAGCAAGAAAATCCTATTCTGTGTGAGCCAAAGTTTAGAGTCTATATACTATAGTAGTTTAGCTTAGCCTAACAAAGGCGTCAATTATATACCTACATTGAAAAAGGAGACTGATGAGAAGCATTGAAGAAGCAATAAGAGAGATAGAGGAGACAAAAATTATTAAATTAGCTGGTGGAAGAAAAGTTACCAAGAAGGTGGTGTGGTCTATATAACCTAATGCTGCCCTGCAGGACAGCACCATAAGAACACAAACTGTGGCAGCTTCCCTGGTGGCGCAGCGGTTTAAGAATCTGCCTGCCATGCGGGGGACATGGGTTCGAGCCCTGGTCCAGGAAGATCCCACATGCCACGAAGCAACTAAGCCCATGCACCACAACTACTGAGCCTGAGCTCTAGAGCCCATGAGTCACAACTACTGAAGCCCCCATGTCACAACTACTAAAGCCCACACACCTAGAGCCCGTGCTCCACAAGAGAAGCCACCGCAATAAGAAGCCCGCGCACCACAACGAAGAGTAGCCCCTGCTCGCTGCAACTAGAGAAAGCCCGTGTGCAGCAACGAAGACCCAATGCAATCAAAAATAAAATAAATAAATAAATTTTAAAAAAAATTTAAAAAATAAAAATGGGTTGTAATTAAAAAAAAAAAAGAACACAAACTGTGGAGTCAGAATGATTAAACAAATACTGATTCCACCAAGTAGCAGCTAAACGATCATGTAGAGATTTCTTAACCTAAGAGCCTTCTTTTCCTCATTTGTAAGATGGGGTTAAAGTAGGCACAGGACTCGCAGAAGCCAGCTTGGAAAACAGTGTCATTATTACTGTTCTTAGAAGTTGAAGAAGACTATTAAAAGCCATTGGATTTGGTAAGAAGGAATTCTGTAGTGACTTCTCAAAGAGTCATAAATTATCTGAAATAAAAGTTAAATTACACAAGTTAAAAAGAGAATCAGAATTCAAGATATGGTCATAGAATAAGATTTAGGAAAATATTTTAAATGGAATCATCAGAGAAAGTGAAAGTCATGATACAATAACATAAGGATCTGGTGAAGGATACTGTCTTTATGAGGCGAGATCCATGGATAACTGAATGTACAGGAGAAAGAAACTATGATCAGGGTAAGGTTTAGAATGCTGGAGAAAGCAAGAAAACCACAAATGTCAGGTCAGGAAAAATGGTGAAGACAGCTAATCCTGATGAGAAAGGCATCTCTTTTCCTCTGACTCCAAAGAAACTAATGAGAAGAGGCAAGTGCAGGAAAGGGGGGACAGAGTGGTAATCAGGTTTCTTGTGGGTCTCAACCAGGTGGATGCAACCTCCCCAATGGCCTGAAGAAGCCTTTAAGCCGAACTCTCTGACAAACATGACAAAGGCTCCATCTGCCTTGCTCTTACCTGGACTTGGACCTCCTGAAATCTCTCTCTCCATCAGCCATGGTTCTTCTCCCTTCTCCAACTGGGAAATCACACCAGGTTTGGAAAGCTGATACCCTGCTCGTGAAGAAGAAGAAAACTACATGTGCTGAGGTCAAAGAGGCATCCCAAGAATTTAAAGATAGTTCTTTGTTATTCAGGCCTTCTGAAGGGTAGAGTAGAAAGACCAGGGCAGAAAAGACCACAGCAATCCTGACTTGATGTTCAGAAGAAACTAGAAATCTCTAACACAGAACCCAAAGACCAAGCATATCACTTATCTTAGAAACAAAGATTTTTATTCCAATAGGCAGGTTTTAGTTACAAGGGGGACCCATCCTTACCCACTGAGACCAGGTTCCCATAGTTCTCCAGCATCACCTCCCGGTACAGATTCCGGTGAGCTGGGGCCAGCTGCCCCCACTCCTCCTGGGTGAAGTCCACAGATATATCTTTGAAGGTTAACAGTTCCTAGAACATCAAATATGTTCCTTTTCAGGCAGAGTTAGGAAGTTGTTCTAACCTTGTCTAGATGCTAAGAGATTTTAGCCAAGTTTTCCTGGATACACTCTTTTTTTTTTTTTTTTTTTTTTTTTTTTTTAAAGCAAATCCATCGCAGGGGTGGAGAAACACCACTCAGCAGAGATCCTCCTCAGGCTAGACAGGTCTAGTCTATGTCAGTCTGCATGTAAGGACTTAAATTTATGAGGTAGCCTGCCACATGTGGGAGCCCATCTCTGATGCAGGAAAGGCTAGAAAGAGATCTCTTTGTCATCAAGCCTCTGCCAGTTCCTAGGGATACCCTCTTGAAAACTGGCTGAGTCCCTGCTGGAGGTTACAATACAATGCAGGGAGTGTGTAAGCTGTCTTTTCCAACTCACAATTTGGTTGAAGGCAAAATACTCATGAACTATATTAAAGAAGGTCACAGAACAGTATATAGTAATTTAGGTTAAGGACAATAAAAATCAGGAATTTTTGAGAAAGGAAAGGGTTCAAAAGGGGCTAAGGCCACAAGAGAAAACAGGGACCCTGGTTGGGCTGAAAGAATTGGTTAAAATGAGAACATTTTGGGACTTCCCCGATGGTCCAGTGGTTAAGAATCTGCCTTCCAATGCAGGGGACGCAGGCTCGATCCCTGGTCAGGGAACTAAGATCCCACGTGCCGCGGGGCAACTAAGCCCGCGCGCTCTACAGCCCGCGTGCCACAATGAAGAGCCCCCTTTCTGCAAGGAAAGATCCCGCGTGCCACAACTAAGATCCGACGCAGCCAAATAAATAAATATTTTTTTAAAAATGAGAACATTTCAGCATGGATAAGACCCTTAGCTGGGTATTTCTGTTAGTAAAAAAAGTATGTGAGAACAGCACATTTTTAGAGGGAGCACGAATTCTGCCCAGTAAGGAAGATTCCTTGACCAAAGCAGACACTGCATTGTGAGGTACAAGAGCCTGTTATGAATGATCTACACAAGTTAAATAACCATTTGGGTTATTTTTTTTAAATATTACCAAATGCAAAGAGAACCCAGAAGCCAGAAGGCTGAGATAATAACAAATTCCTTAAGTATGTAATTAAGACTATTTTAATGCTTTTTATGTATTGTAAATAATTCTGGAATGCATTTCAGGCCTACTAGACACTAGCCTCCATATTTAAGTGATGAATTTGAGGAAGGTTAAAGACATGGGACTAAACCCTGTACCATGTGATTTTGGAAGTTAAAATCACTCCACTTTAAAACTCTTCTGTTCTCTAATAATATCTCCTTCTATATTGGTTTTCTCTGATTACTCTCTAATTCTCTTGAGTTTCCCTATGCTTCTGGGGTTTGGCCGTGCAGAGCTTTGCCTGCCAGTGCCACTGGTTTTCTGATGAGCTCATGTATGGTACACAGACACTATTAAACTGCTCTTGGAAGTTCTCCTTCCTTTCCCTCTTAGCCTGTTTAGATTGTGTCCTTTAGGACCTGTCAGTAGCTTCTCTACTCATTTCTCTATCATCTATAATTCTGCTCTAGGACATGACCAAAAATCCTTTCTTAAAGGTCATTAATGAAGTGTATACATCTCCAAGAATATCAGAACCTCTCTGTTCATTTTAAAGTGTTGCTTTAGATATGTCAAAAAGTTTGTCTTTCCCCTGGATGGTATCTTGAGATGCTTAAGGGCAAGAATTATATTATATACTTTTTCTCTCTCTTACACACACACACTTACACACATGATTTTTAAATTTGTTGTATAAATGGCTAGAGGTTTCCAGAAACAAGAGGCTTTCTGAGGAAGGTTACTACAGGTGCGGAAAATGCCTGTGAAATCAATCCATGCAGCCTGGTTTCTAACAGGCTAAGAAAATCCAATCCAGGAAGTTGAGTCAAAGAAAATCGAAGCCAGGGCTCTTAAAATCTGAGAAACAATTTCAAGAAAATGACAGGAAACTCCAACCTACCTGAGATTCTGCTGTCAGGGACCCAGATGTCACTTCATCCTCAAAACTTTCTCCCCGGGTCTCATCAGCATCCTGAGATAGCAGAACTGGGAAAGGAAAAGAGCTATGAGGTTTGCATCTTCCCAGATCCCCCAAATAGAAAAACTGCCTGCAGACCTGCTGAATATGGCCCCTCTCTCAATACATTCAATACAATGAGGGACATTCAGAGCAACTCAAGAGCAGGCTGGAGCCTCCTTAATGAGGAGGATCTGCAGTGCGTTGATTGGGGGATTAATGTTTCCCAATGGCCAATGTTGGTCCAAAAGCACAGACATACCAGGCCATTCCTTTGTACAAAAATCCTCAAAGGTTCCCCACTTTCAAGAAAGAAAAATCCAAACACTTTACCATAGACTTCAAGATCCTCCACAACCTGTCCAAAACTGCTTCTTCAAGTACTACCTGTCTCTAACACCATCCTTAATCATCTGGACACACCCACCACATAATCCTATTCACCATTCTTTGAACATACCTGGATAGCACCCACCTCAGTACTTTCCCCCAAGTCCTACTCAGTGAAAAACTGAGGTATCCTTCTAGACCAGTTCGAGTGAAGTTTTCTCAGAGCCCCTTAATGAGAGGAAAGCTTCCTCTCCCCTGTATTCCTCCAACGCTTTATTTTTTTAAATTTATTTATTTTATTTATTTATTTTTGGCTGCATTGGGTCTTCATTGCCGCGCGCGGGCTTTCCCCAGTTGCGGTGAGTGGGGGCTACTCTTCCTTGTGGTGCGTGGGCTTCTCATTGCAATGGCTTCTCTTGTTGCCGAGCACGGGCTCTAGGCACGCGGCCTTCAGTAGCTGTAGCACGCGGGCTCAGTAGTGGTGGCTCGTGGGCTCTAGAGCGCAGGCTCAGTAGTTGCGGCGCACGGGCTTAGTTGCTCCGCGGCATGTGGGATGTTCCCTGACCAGGGCTCGAACCCGTGTTCCCTGCATTAGCAGGCGGATTCTTAACCACTGCGCCACCAGGGAAGCCCCAAAGCTTGGTTTTTATCTCTACTCTGGTATCTATCTCAGGCTGCCTCCTATTATATTTATTTTTATACTTATCACTGTCAATTGAGTATTAATATGTGTATATGCATAGAAACTGTATCTGGTTCATTTTTTCCCATCTGCTACTTAAGCACAACTAAATTATGCCAGGCTGCTAGAATTCAAGAAATATTGGCTGTAATTTGACATATTAAAAATATGAACTAGCAATTAAGGCACATGAATTATTGTCCTTGTATTTTTCCCTTAACTTTTTTTTTTTTTTTTTTTTTTTTTTTTTTTGGCGGTACGCGGGCCTCTCACTGTTGTGGCCTCTCCCGTTGCGGAGCACAGGCTCCGGAC